>NC_048899.1:17703573-17708084 GCF_011077185.1 Oxyura jamaicensis
TTTAATTTTATATATATATATATATATATATATATATATATATATATATATATATTTTTCTTGAACACATGGCTTGTAAGGTGGAGGCATCTTGGACACTGCTCTTTTGCTGTCAGATACTCAGCCCTTCCATGCAATGCTTGTAAGGAGGAAAGAGCTACAGAACTCCTGCTCTGAATGTCAAGTCTGAAACTGAAGCGGCTAGGTTTTCTGTTAAAGGAGCTGACACCAAAGAGAAATGCCATGGACAGTTTGGAAAAGCATATTGAAATGGCTTTAAAATGTGGAAGAACGGTCTGGGGGCTGAATTTAGGAGGGAACTCCCTTCCTCCTTCCCAGTCCCCTACTCTGGGAACTACCACAAAAACTAAGCTTCTTGGGAAAACACATCTACAAGTTGTTGTTTTTGTTGTTGTTGCTTTAGCTGGCATATTAAAAATGAAGGAAAAAAAATTTCCTCCAGAATATTTCTTTTCAATAAAGGGCCTTCTTTCAACAACAAAAAGACAATTCAAAGGAATATTTCAAACGGCTGTTTTTAATTAACTCACGTGATCAGCTGGTGGAAGAATTAAATTAGAGTTGCCTGATTTTATTATGGGTCCATTTTATCCACAGACCAGCAAAGGTAAGAGGCAAAACTTCCGTGAAGGGCCTCATCTAGAGCATGCTGGAGGTTTGGAAAGACCCCCTCCAATTCCTGGCATCTTTCAACTGGGTTCATTGATAATTCAAAATCTGCCTCTAAATTTATCAGCTCAATGTCTTTAACTGAGTGTATTTTACATGAATTTATTTTTAATCATGTGCTGTGGTGCAATAGGCTGTTTGGCAAAGAGGCTTTATAGACCCAACGTATACACTTTTGGGGAAAGATAATTACACAAGTTCAAAGTCTCGTCAGCCAATCGTATTTTGGTATTCATGCAAGCTGTTTCATAATGCTGTTTTGAACCCTGTTGGTGGCATAATTAAGATTTAATTAAATACAGGAATAGAAACATGTTGTTCATTTGACCATCTGTGAGTCAATGACTACAGTGGTTTTCTAAGTTTCTACGCTACATGCTGTTAGTGAGTGTTTCATATTATTTTCCATCTCCCCAACCATACTTGCACGTTTTCAGAGCCACTGAAGAGCCAGAGTAGATATTATAATCTTGTGTTGATGATCATCTCTTTCTGCTGTTCTCAGCTATTGATAACATTGAGAAAAGTTAAACCTTTTAAGTGTAGGATGAGCTGCTAAGACAACAAGGAACAGAAATGCCAGGAAGAAATGATAGTTTAATCCAAAGACAAAAAGAAAAGAGGGGGTGCATTTTGATTGCTTCATTTTTTTAGTGGAGGCATGAACAAGCTAGTGGTACCCAAGCTCTAATAACAGTAATAATGTAGATTCAAGCACTTTTTTTTCTCAGAGTCTTCCTAGAGCAACTAGCAAAAGCAGCATTGTTTTCAGTTTCATGATGGATGTGCCAGAGATGTTCAAAGCGTAGCAACAATCAAGTACCCAAGTGCACATCAGGGCTCCAGAGTACCAGTTTCTACACTATCCAGAGCTCAGAAGACGTTTAGCTGATGTGCCAAATAATGCATTTTTTGTGTTGACAAAAGCTATTTGTGAGTTGGTGTTGAATATAAGTTCGATTTAACTGAAAAGGGTGGGTTTCTCCTAATTAAAGTTGTTTTATTTTCTGAAATTTTAGAAGAGAAATGTTTTGATTTCAACAAGATATTATGAGACTAAATTTGGTTAAATGTTGTGTTTTTAAATAGTGCAAAGTTCACCCCAAGCCAAAACTGAAACATTTTGTTTCAGATACAATGAAATGTCATGTTTGATCTGAGCATTTTTTCCCTACTGTTTTCTGGTTTAGTGGATAAAAGAAAAAAAATGTTTGAGTTAACTCAAACAATATTTATTCTTTATGGGATTTTTCTCTTCTCTTCTCTTCTCTTCTCTTCTCTTCTCTTCTCTTCTCTTCTCTTCTCTTCTCTTCTCTTCTCTTCTCTTCTCTTTTTTAGGGGGGGGAGTGGTGGAGGTGAAGAAATAGGAGTGTCAACCACCAACCCCCAAAATAAAGGCTTTTGAAAACTTTTGCTGAAGCATCTAGGAAAACCACAGAATAAAGATTTGCCCTTATTCCTGTTGAATTCCTGTTTTGTAGTCTACCAAAATAAGCTATATATTTTCTTTTCTCACAAGACTGCTTTTAAAATCAGAATTTTCACAAATACATTTAACTCTTTTTTTTTTTTTTTATTTCATGCTTTCACTTTCTCTTTTGGTTTTCTGCTTTGATATACAAATGATGGTGATCAATCAGGTGAGTAACAAAGGGCACTGCCAACAATTTAAAAAAAAAAAAAAAAAAAAAGTTTCAGAAAGTGAACACTTCCCAGAAGGGGAAGAAATATATGGGAGGAAAAAAAAAAAAAAAAGCTAGAATAGAAATGCCTAGGAAAACCTTAGCAGGAATTGATCCATGAGCTTTCACAGTCATGATCCTGATGCAGACAAATTTGATTTAATGCTTCACAGTGACGTTCTTGCTAATGGTGCTCTCCTGTGAGCATGTGGAGGATGTGACTATACCATCTCTTCTGATACTTATCTGATACTTTATTACAGTTTCAACGAATTTTCAGAGCTCAGAAATTATTTTTACCTGCCATATTCTTCCACATGATTCCAGCTGCTTGCAGAGGCAGGAGTGGTGCTGGTGCTTTAGAGCTTACCAAAGGCGATTTTGGCTCCCACCACCATGAACTGGTGACTGCAGCCCTGTGGTCCCAATTTCTGAAATAACCATGCTCTTCTCTTGCAAATGCTGCTGAAATATGTCCCAGCCATCTCTGGCTCTGCTGCTGTTCCTCACATCTTTATTGTCATGCATGTCACATCTTGGAGAGCCCATGGCTCCCAGTGCAACAACATTTTTGGTAACAGGGAATGGCAATGTTCAAGGGGGTGCTTCGGAGTGCTGCAGGCTGGGGGCTATTAGCATCTGTCTGCTCTTGAGATTCAAGGACATTGCTGAAAGAAGGATCTAGTGTAACAAGGAGTTGCTTTCATTCTTAAGCCCATCCCCTATTTTAATGATATTTGAAAGTCCCGGCTAGTTTCAGCTCCACTCTGTAAGACCTTGGGATTTTGCAGGTGTTAAGACAGCAGGAGTTTGAAAATGTCTTGCACTGGGCTGTTTCTTCTCCTTTTGAGACCACTGGTTGAAATCTTGCTAACATCACTGGGCTCAACACCAAGTGCTCCAAAAAATCCTAGCTTTATTTTTTAAAAAAAGCTAGCTGTGTTAAAAATTTAAATAAATAAATAAATAAATAAATAAAAGGAAGAAAAAAAAAGGAAGAAAAAAAAAAGTGAGCAGGAAGGGTCCGTTCTGCAGCTGTGCCTCTGCGGAGCAGTGCTGCATGCCTGCTTTGCAGCCGATAAGCGGATGGCATGTTCCTCGCCTTCAGCACAGCTGCTCAGATTTCCACCAGGCAAGGATCTGGCTTGGAGCACAGTGTGTGAAGGTGCTGCTGGCTCTGTGCTGAGACGTATCATGGGGATGGGTGTGAGTTGAGAAACTCCGATGCTCGCAGCCTGGATGTGCTACCTCCTTTTCAAAGCACCCTGGGAGCCTCCGTAACATGTTCATAAAGGGGCATGTTCAGATACCTGTTGCACATACATTGATCACCAGAAATAAGCAGAGCTATGTGAAATATAGATCAAGCTCATAAACACCTGCAGCCATTTTCAAAGTCAGGTATAGAAATGGCTCTATTGCATTGCACAGTGATATCTGTAATTGATTTCAAGTTATCAGCCTATAATATGCAATATATCTCTTCATTTAAAAAATAAATAAAAAATAAAACAACAACTACAACACAGAATATTTCTTCTTCTCAAATCAGATCTTAGCAATATCTCATTGCTTGTCATAAGTTTTCTTCTGTCCCTGACACTAAGCATTTACGTGGAAGAAATACACAGCACGTATGGCCGTGACTGTAAAACTGAATTTCCTCTAGTAGAACTTTGCTTCTGGACAGATGTTGTAAAGTCACCTTTCTGTCTGCCAGAGCAGATGGGCTCTGCAGTCTCTGACTGCTCTATGCAATTTAGGGAATGATAAAGGCAGAACCAGAGCCTGTGTTAGAGCATGACTAAACTTTGTAACATCTCCAGTTGGTGTTAGAAGTGGTTGATCAGTATTTAATCAGTTTTTAAAAGTGTTTTTTTTTTTTTTTTTTTTCTTTAACAGAATGAGTTTGTCTACGGAAAAAGGTGTGTTTTGTTTTGTTTTGTTTTGTTTTGTTTCACCCATTTTGGCTCCAAAATTAGGAACACAGAATCAAAAAATACCATCTGTTACAAACTAAAGTAACACCCATTTCTATTAAATATTTTCAGTTTGCTGTAAATTCAGCATTTGGCAGGTAGGTTCGATTCTGTTTTATTTTATTTTATTTTATTTTATTTTATTTTATTTTATTTTATT
>NC_048899.1:17708094-17832623 GCF_011077185.1 Oxyura jamaicensis
TTTTATTTTATTTTATTTTATTTTATTTTATTTTATTTTATTTTATTTTATTTTATTTTATTTTAGTGAATCGGCTCACACCAGCAATTAAAATGGGAAACATGGCTGGCATTTCCCTCGCAGAAGCCGTATTTTTCAAGCAGCTCTGCTCCCTTGTGTGGTTGTTTCTTCATCTTTGACCTGGTGGAGATGGAGCCTTGCTTTCCTTGGGGTCCCACGTCACCCTGTGAGCTGCATTCCTAGGGGTGGCAGAGACCTTGCTGGGGTTCGTGCCACTGTCCCCATGCCCCAGGGACCTTCCCTGGGCTACTCATAGTGGATAAAAGGGAACACACGAATAGTTCGCTGCAGGATCAGTCTTGCTGTGCGTAAAGCACTGGCGTAAGCACTAATGCTTTCCAGACTCACGGCCTCAGCTAGCTTCAGCTATCCGCCGAGCATCTTTTTAACCTGTTTTGACTCCTGCAGTATTGACAGAGTTGCTTCTAAAACATGGCATTTTGAGAGAAATATTTTCTTCTAATATTTTTCCCCTTCTTGCTGTTTTTAAGTGGTAAGAGCAGATGTTTATTTGCAAGCCAGTGAAGAATACTGTGGTATTTTCCTTTTTTTTTTTTCTTTTTTTTTTTTTTTTTTCCCTCTAAGATTTTATTTTATTTTTTTGGCACAGCTATGAATTAATTAAAAAATAATAAGGGTTTCAAATGCTTAAAATTCTGCCGGTGTTGTGGTTCCCAGAGGGACCTCTCCAAATTGCAGCCCCCATGTGCTGTTACCATGACAATCTCCCATTTTCCTTTAAACTTCGGCACGCTGCATTCCATAAAATTTGCACAAAAAGTGTCTTTATTATAAGCAAAACCTTGTCAGTCAGGTACTTAACGTCCTGTATCAATAAACACGTCGTAGGGCTGGCTTTCCCTCTGCAGAGAGAGCTGGCGGCTTTTTATAAAACATATCCATGGATGATCCCAAGGGCTGTTTTACAGTAGAAGTAGGAAAGAGGGGAGAAAGTCTGTTGGAGTGAGGGAGAGTGTATTAGCTAATTGTTGTCTCTGCAATGAGATAGATAATATATACACATCCAAACAGGCTTATATCCACATCTGTATTTATCTACACGAATGTGAAGCTTCAGAGTCACCGCAGTCCCTGAGCCGTGTATTAATGCGTTATGGATCTACCTCTGCTGATAGGAGCATTTCCTATATTTAGGCACAGTTTAAACTGAGCTTTCCACATGAAATAAATGCTTATTTTGGAGGGGTATGATTCCTATGTCATGACAAAACTCATTTGCAAAAATATCTCATCCCATGTCCACTCAGAACCAAAACTTAGTTGCGGTTTCAACATATTTTCTCGCATGACAAACAAGCGGGTCCGGCCACAGTAACCACAGCAATATACTGACCTGAGCACTCGGGGACTTTGACTCTGGTACTAAGATCAGTATTTATATCTGAAATATCATTTTGGATGAATTAGCAGAGTGGCAGGTGTGTCACTACAAAGCTATCTTTCATTTGATGGATCGTAACATATTTTAAAGTGCTTGATTATCTTCTAGCAAGAGATGCTGTAAAGTGCAAAGTGTTGTTGTTATACTGAATGTGAAATAAAAATAAAGGGTATTCCTTTACTTCTTCCTTAGAGGAAGCAGAGAGAGGAGAGGTATTCTCCAAGACAGGCATTTTTATGTTAAAAATAACTTGTAATATAGAAATGTAATGATGATCTCTAGAAATATAACAAAACAAAATTCATTTCCAGCTTTCCCAGCAGAATATATATTATTTTTTTAAACTTAATTGAGTTAATCCTTGTTTGTTTACCTTCTTGATTATATTAACCAGCAAGGTAGTGATTAAAGTCAGGAGTATAGCTCATGCTAATTACCCTTAAACCCTCCCCCCGAACCTGTTTCTTTTTAGTGAAAGATGATTACAGTAAACACACCTGCACTATTTTACAAGCTGGATTGGCCCTGGCTGGGCTTTCCAAGCTGCTGGGAAAAGCCGGAACCCACCCCCTACTCACAGGAGAGCTCACGCAAAACTCTTTTGTCAGGCATGGGTGTGCGGTGGCTGAGCGAGGAGGGATTTGGGGTGAAGGATTTGTTTTTTTGGGGGGGGTTCCCACACTGCTGTGAAATGCATACTCTGCCTTTGCCACAGAGCACCAAGCAGCTGAAAATCTGCAATCTGGAAAGAGAGGCTGAGAGAAAGTGATTAAATACTACAGTTAAGCTCCCCGTCTTCCTCAGTGTGGGTAAAACTGCTTATTTGTGAGTGTGTGTATGTTTGCATTAGGATCCGCTCTGGGCATGGTGGTCAGCATCAACTGACTCCGAAAGAATCTATTTTGGTGTTTGCCTGAACCAGCGCAAACTGCTGGTTTATGCCTGGTCAGGAGCTGCTGTCTTCTTGTCTCTCATAAAACTAAGTTTTCTTGCTGCTCAGTTTAGGGTGATATACAGTGGATTTTGACAAATACAGGGAAAAGTTAACTCAGTGCAGCAGAATGGTTGGGAGAGATAACATCTTATATTCCTGCTGTTTAATTAAAACCAGGTTTTTATTTGCTATACCTTTTAATTAAAGAGGAACAAGATATTTGCTCTTCTAAGGCATCTGTTTGAGTTTATGAAATGTTTTTTTCATTGTTGCTTTTCTTTTTAGTTTAGGATTCAAATATGCTGAACCATTCTACCACAGTTTTTACTGAAAGAAGGTTAGAGAGCTTTCTCCTCAACTCTGGAGGCAGGGAGACAGCCACAACCATGAAATTCCCTCCTGGATTCAAGCTGATCTGCTCACAAAGCAGGAAAAATGTTTTCCCTGCAGCTGTGAACTTGAGCTAGCAATAAGTAGCAAGGTAACAGAAATTAGAAAGAGAAAGAAAAGGGGGAAAAAGAGTTCAAGTAACCCAAGAATCACTTCTATCACTGATTATTCAGGGTTTAAAATTTATTTAAGCAGCTTAGGGCACTATAAAAACATACTGATTTTGCATTCATGTGCTAGTGTGAAGAACTAAAACAAATTCCCCGAGTAGTTTTTAATGTAATTTTCTAACTGCTACTTATTAATCTGAAAAGATAAGTATTTATATTAATTAGGAATTTGGTCTCACTTCTTAATATTTTTGTTAATTTCTTTTAGAAGAGAAGGCACAGGACTTTTCTTTAGGTAGTGTTTAATTTTATGAGCTTTCTCAGTAGGTAAGGATAACACATTTTAATATTTTCACCTTGGTTATTTTGATTACTGCATGTTTCACTTGAATGTTCCAAGATCAAATTATTTTGTTAGGGCACAGTTCCTTCTTTACTGTATTTAAGATACCTTGAACATTACTAATTTCTAAGTTTTTTTTTTTAATCAGCAAAACTTTAAAGGGTTTTCCAGATTCTTCCACTGATTAAATTTCACAGTTTTATAGGATTGTTAAGTTACTATTGATTTTAACATTATTAATTCAATTCGCCGGGAAGATACCCATCGCATATTACTTTCATTTTGTGAAGCAGTTCAGTTTCAGTGTTGGCTCAGAGTCGCGTGTTTTGCTGATGTTTTACCCCATCGAGAATAACTTGGCTGTTGAAGAGCTGTGCTGGGATCAGTTCATGAAGATGTAAGAGTCAGTAGAAGAATATAATGTGGAAAAGGAAAATAAAGTTATTGAAAGACCTTTTCTGGTTTTTGTTTGGTTAGAGGATTTTTCCCCCCTGGAAGCAGATCCATCATTCTGCTAGGGCAGTGTAATATTTCTAAGCCTCAAGTTTTTTGTACTGTCATTATGCTGCAGAAATCCTAGCCCTGGTGACGGAAGGAGAGTTGGATAGTGCCAGTTGGAAACTTATTGATAGTCTGGAATTACCTTCCTGGAAATGGTTGATTTAAGAGTGTGGCATGTATTTCAATAGCTGAAGGGAAAATTGATAAGCTACTCAGTATAAGGTGTCAATCCATCAAACTCTCCTTTCTCATGGCACAGTCACCCCACTGAAGCCAGCTCAGCTTAAGCACGCGCATACATTTAAGCATGCATTTCACTAATTTTCCTGGCCTGTTAGAATGGGATTGTGAAAATGCTGCAAACCAGCCTGCTAGGCGGGCAAAGTCTGGGCAAAGGTTCCCATTAGCTGGGAAAGTCTGAATCACATTTACCTTGCTGCTGCAAGCTCGTGTTGCTGTACCACCTGAGGCTCTTAAATACAGTGGTGACTTCTAGGTAGGTTGCTTTGCACCTCCACAGAAGGAGGAAAATACTGGATGAGGGAAATTAGTGTGGTATTAGAAGTAGCTGATGTGATTTAGCCAGCATGAGGAGAGAAGCACTTGCAGTAGGGGGGGTGTGTTGAGCAACAAGTAAAGCAAAAACCTTGGGAATCACGGGGCTGAAATACAGGTATCTGAATAACGAGAGAATTTGATGTTTGTTGAAAACCAGGTCTCAGATTAGCTCACTGGCCGGGTCTAGTGCTATAACATCCAATAATTGTGGCTACAGTTCATATAACTTTATTGTCCTCCAGAGAACTGCATAAATGTTAGCTTGGGAAATCTCTCTTGCACGCTCAAACAGGATGTGTGTGTGTGTGCATGCCTGCGTGCAGCTCAGCATAGAGGGTATCGGGATCAGGTTCCCCTCTGAGGAGCTTTGTGGCAATTTAGCAGAAGTCTCTCTTCGGAAATCACAGCTTAAATCTCATTCCAATCTAAGAAATGTTTTTTTGATAAGCTTCATCTGTGAGAGTTACTTGTTGCTGGAGTGGCTGGTGAGAGAAAACCTGCGGGGCACTGAAATGCTATGAGAACGTCTCCATGAGGGAGAGACCATCAGGCTGGTGTTGTTTTGTGATTGATAGTAATTACTGATCTCTGTACATTAATTTTTATTACTCCCAATTCTCCTTTCCTACATCCCTAAGAGATAGGGATATGTACACCTGCACTTGTGTGCACTCCAAGAAGCCCAACCTGTTATTGTCCTTCATGTTATTTTGCTCTATTTTCACTTGTGTATAGTGAGAAATGTCTGGGCTAAACTTTTCCGTGCTCAGTGTCTGCCCCAGCTTGATTATTTTTGGAAAGTGTTTCTGAGGAGATGTCTTAGCCATTAGCAAGGCTGGAATAGGAGTCTTGCTGCAGCACAGGCAGCCTCCAGGATGGGAACAGGGTGCACAGGGAATGACATGCTGCTTGCCAGGGATATACAACACCAGAGGATGCTCAATTTGTGAGTTTTGTGTGCCAGCTCATGTCATCTTACATCCCCAGAGTAGTACGCCAATATTTATCAGCACTCAGACACTGCATTATGAAGCTGAATAACATTTTAGGCTCTTTCTCTCTGCAAGGTGTGCGAACAAGGAACTCGGGAGATGGCAGAAAAGATGCATATAAATGGCACCAAAATAGAAAACACATGGGGTTTGGTTGAAGTGAAGTATAAAGCATAGTCTAACTTCAGAGATAAATAGCTTTGCATGCACTTGTCTCTCTGTGTTTTTCTGTTCCCTGCTGAGCTGCAGCAGGGATGCTCGCAGGAACCGTCGTCTGCTTCTCCTGGAAACACAAGATTTTAAGCCTGTACCACGAGAGGGCAGTGCCTGCAGCTGGATTTCCCTCTGCTCGAACACCTCCCAGCACACGGTATCAGAACGCTAGTGCAAAATGCAGTCTGATATTATTTCCCCTTTTCCCTCGTGTGGCAAGAAGTTATCTTTGAGACTTGAACCCCTTTGGCTCTGGTGCCTCCCTGGTCAAATGCACATGGACATACCCAAACAGATTGGGTGGGAGCGGGAATTGTCTAAAATTAGGCACAGTGATTGTAATTGCACTTTGTTTCCACAAAAGGAACTGATATGGCCTGGGACTCTTCCTGAAGCTCAGGGTGTGCCTATAACCCCTATGGCAATATCCTGGGTCTCTGTGCATAGATTTATTGGGGGTACCCAGTTGAGAAAGGAAAGCAAGATGTTGGACTGTCATAAGGGGACTTCACAGAGCATTTTGATTGTAGGATGGTTGAATGGTTTGAGTTGGAAGGGACCTTTAAAGATCTAGTCCAGCCCCTCTGCCATGGGCAGAGACATCTTTCACTAGGGTAGGTTGCTCAGAGCACCACCCAAGCTCACTTTGAATGCTTCCAGTGATGGGGCGCCCACAGCTTCTTTGGGTAACTTGTACCAGTGCTTCACCACCCTCACTGTGAAAAATTTCATCCTTATATACAATCTAAACCTAATTTCTTTCAGTTTAAAACAATTGCCCCTTGTCTTTCCACTACAACACTTGTGAGAAGTTCCTCTCAATCCTTCTTGTAAGACTCCTTAAAGCATTGAATGTCCACTGGAAGGTCTCCCCGAAGCCTTCTTCTGCCCAGGCTGACCTCCCCCAGCTCCCTCAGCCTGGCTTTGTAGGAGAGGTGCTCCAGCCTTTGGCCATCCTTGTGGCCTCCTCTGGCCCTGCTCCCACAGCCCCACGTCCTGCTGGTGCTGGGGCCCGGAGCTGAGAGCGGTGCTGCAGGGGGGGTCTCACAGAGCAGAAGGGGAGAATCCATCCCCCTGCTGCCTGCACTTGTGTGGGTGCAGCCCAGGACGCTATCGGCTTTCTGGACTGCAAGCACACAGCACTGGCTCATATCCAATTTTTCATGCACCAGTACCCACAAGTCCTTCTCTGCAGAGCTGCTCTCAGCCAATTTATGAAATAATTTATGTTGGAAAAAAAAAAACTCAAAGATTATCACATGCAAAAAAAAAAACGGGGGGGGGGGGCCCAAACAATTTTAGCAGAGGATGGCTTCAATCCATCAGCTTCTGGGTTATTGACCCAGCATGCTTCTGCTGCGCCACTCTACTCTATATCTAGATTGGTACTAAGGATTCCTCTACCAGAGGTCTAGGACCATGCACATGGCCTTGAACTTCATTCCTCAAACCCAGCAAGGTCTCCCTGATTGTCTCTCCTTCTTTCTAGTGTACTATTGTACCACTCAGCTTGGTGCAATCAGCAAACTCACTGAGGATGCACTCAATCCCACTGTCTATGTCACTCTTGAAGATATTAAATAGTATTTCGTCCCTTGAGGGACACCACTTGCTACTGGCTTCTTCTTGGATGTTGAGCCTCTGACTGTAGTTATTTGGATGCTGCCATCCAGCCAATTCCTCATCCATCAAACAGTCCTCAAATGCATGCCTCTAATTTTGAGGCAAGAATGCTGTGGAGGACTGTATCAAAGGCGTTACAAAAGTCTAGGTAGATGAAAACAGCAGCTCTTCCCTGGTCCACTGATGCAGTCAATCCATTTTGGAAGGCCCCTAGATTGTCAGGAACAATTTTCCCTTGGTGAAGCCATGTCGGCTGTCTCTAATCACCTCCATGTCTTCCATATGCTTTGACATGCCTTCCAGGAGGATCCATTTAGTGATCTTACTGGGCACCAAGGTGAGGCTGACTAGTCAGTTGATTCTGGGCCCTCCTTATCTAAACCTGCCCTCTTTTGATTTAAAGTCATTACCTCTCGTCCTATCACTACACCCCCTGATAAAGAGTCCCTCCTCATCTTTACTGTAGATCCCTTTTAGCTGAAAGTCTGCTATAAGCTCTCCTCAGAGCCTTCTCTTCTCTAGGCTAACCCAAATTTCTCAGCCTGTCTTTGTAGGAGAGGTGCTCCAGCCCTCTCATTTTCTTTTAACTATCTCATATAAATGGAATCAGCTGAATCAGTGACATATCTGAGGCTGGTCTGATGGCACAATGCGTTTAGCAGTTGCTTGCATCCATCTGATCTAACAAGGCATTACCCAAGAACCATCCTTCAGCTGATGTGTCATATATAAAAGCCTGCCACACTCTGGATAGCTCAAGGTGGGCAGAGATAGACTGTCTCCTCCATCCAGCATAAATCAAATGTGGCTGCACTGAAGGCCATGGAGTGATATGGGTGTCAAACCAGAGTGTGCATGAAGAGAAACAGCTTCATCAGTTTTAGTGGTGGCAATAAATGTATTGACTCCTACTTACTGGCTCAAGAGCCCAGGATTGGAGTTTTAACTCCCAAAAGGAACATTTTTATTTCTGGTTTTGACTTCAACCCAAACCCCCGTCTTTACATATCCTGCCTCGGGATTTATTGGCCACGGTTTTTCCAAGCTTAGAGTCATCATCAAATTCCAGCAGCCTCTTCCTCAAAGTCATGCTCTGTGCAAGGATTCCTTGACAGTGGCAGTGATAGGTGGGAGTGCCTCTGTAGCGTGGTGTTCCTCGGAGCCTGCCAGCATGCAGACCACAGCCCAGCTGCACTCAAAGGACTGGCACGTCCTGCAGGAGCTCAATGGTGTTGTTGATGGGGCTGTGCTGCAGGAAACTCTGCTGTTATTTTTGTTGTTCCTAGCTGCTTGAGCATGGGGCATCAGGGTGGGAGTATGCGTGTCAGGGGAGGGCTTCAGCTTCAGCTGACACGTAGAGCTAAAGCCTTCCTTAGCTGGAGTCCCCATGCTGAGAAAAATCATTCTGTTCCAGGGCAGTTCTTCCTACTGTCTCCAGATTAGTTGTCCTTCCACAGCAAGCAGATCACAAACCTGATAAATTGCCTGATCACCTTTATAGGATTGTGTTTTCCTGATGCTGCTGTACCCACCAGCTTGCTTCTGAAGAGCGATTAACCAAGTTTTCTAGGCTGGAGCCAAGGGCAAACAAGCAAACTTTTGCTTGCACTACGTGACTACAGAAAATGTTTGTTTCATAGCATGGCACTATTATCTTGTAAGCACTACAGATCTCCAAGTGGCACAGCACTAAGAAAGCAGCACCGAGAGTTCAGTCTGCAATACCATTAAAATGGGAGCCAGGGATGTTGGAGACCCAAATTAAGCTTGGTGTGAAGGACCTTGCACAGTGGGTGAATTCCCATTTGGAGTCTATTCCACCTCTAGCCACAACAGTGCTAGAGAGGTGGTTACTACAACGTGCTGGCTATAATGGGTGACCAGTGGGGTCCCCAGCAGTGCTGCCTGAAAGCATCTGGGATAGATGAGTATCAGGTCTCTGTTACCATCAGTAAGGATCTCAGAGAAATACACATCCTGGTGAAGACTTGGCCTGTCTCATTTCCTTTAGGTCCCAGGCAGGTTCTTGGGGATCCTCTACACAAGGACCAGGCTATCACTGACCACTTAACCTGTGACATCGTGTCACCTTCAGAGACATTTGTGTCCCCAGAGGCTCAGCATTGCCAGAGCAGGTGAGAAGGAGGGAGATCAGTGGCCTGCTCTGGGGGCCATCACATATACTTTCCTAGAAAATAAATAAATAAATAAACAACCAGCCTCATGCTTCAGTATCCCTGACAGGCAACCCTAGGTTGTATTGGCTTCCTGCCCTTTTAACATAAGTACAGAGGTTAACATCAAGGATTTGTAGGCTAGGAGGAGGGCAGTGAGGAGAGCTCCTATGCCCATCATTTGCCCCACTGGTCTTGCATGGGGGCCCTCAAAGAACAGTGTGTTTTTTCAGGCACCAACTCCTGTAAAAATCATCCCAATGTCATAAGTGGGTGAAAAAGCAAAGAAAGTCAAAAGTTTGAGATGAAGTGTTTTCTTTTTTTCTGAGTCAGCTGAAATATCTTGTTGCATCTGAGATTAAATTGCTCCTTTTGTTTTAATGGAAAAATTGAGAAGGTAAAAAGGTTCTTTCCAGTATTCCCCTCAAAGGCCTCTCTCTATCTTTCCTTCTCCCCAAAACTATCAGAGTTCAGCCAGAGCAAAGCCACACTTTCTGATATAATTTTGCTTTGTAAAGGTGATGGCTACAAGAAGAACTAATCAGTATGTTAAAATAAGTACGTTCATTTTATCTAGATCTAGCATTGCACTTGTTAAGAAATACCACAGTGAAGTACGTTAAGGCAGAGTGGTTTCATACCTCAGAGTGCACTATCAGGGCACTACAGAAGTGCAGTGTACAAGATGCACAATGTACAATGGCTCTTCTTCACTGAGAAATTGATTCAGAGCCTTTACAATGTAGGAGGGACAGGAAAAATGTATTCAACAGATGAGCATGATGTTAGCTTTAGAGCACACTAAGGTAGTATGAGAGAGTTATCACTGAAAATGGAGAAACAGCTACAGCCTTTTCTTCATGGTTTTATTTTTGCTAATATGAAAAGCTTAATTATTACCACGGGGTGCAGAATAGGACAGCTATTCTGTGGAAACAATGTTTGGTAATCACTTGCCAAGTGTGAACACATTGCTTTGCCTCTCTGTTTTGTTTCAACAGGAAAGTGGGGCACATTTTGTGTTGGAAGCTTTTAGTGAGCCTTCCTGCTTGTTCCTGGAGCAACATCAGGTAGCTGGCACATCCTTAAAAAATCACAAATCAGAAGGGAGAAGTGGTTTTCTGAAAAATGCCGAAAGATAGCTGCTGTCTTTGTGTGAGCAATCAGGATGAATTTTATGTGTGTGGAGCAGAGAGAAGATGGTTCCCAAGTGGTAGCAGTCATTGGCTATTTGTAGCCAAAATTGTTTGAACTCAGACCTCCCAAAGTTGTCATATAAGGAGGTAGGCATGAGAAGCTTTGGAGAGAAATTCTGTCTCTCACCTCCTGGAAAGCTTGCCTTTCATGTTCTCTGTGCTCTACATCACTGGCAACTTTTACACTTATCGCCCTGGACATCTTAAGCCAAACAAAAGGTTAAAGTGAATGGTGCTTAGTTTATTCTTATGATCAGGGATAAGTTTTCCCATGTACTGGAAATGTGGTTTGGACATTGCTCTCACTCAATAGAACAGCAATCTCAAATGTTGTTATGATTGTAATGACACTAATTTTTAATGGTTGTTTCTTTGTTGATTTGGTTGGTTGTTTTGTTTGTTTGTTTGTTTGTTTTGTGTGTGTGTGTTGTTTTTTTTTTTCACTTTCATACAACAGTAGTACATAAGTGTGTGAGAAACCAGAAGAAAGAGAAGCAGAAGGCTCTAAACAACAACAAATTAACTCCATGAGAGTCTGGATGCTGGACATGCAGAAAGAAAGTGATCTGTGACAATCAGTGAAGTTGTAAGTGCCATGCTTTTGCTTGCAGTACTGAGAATTTAACAGCCGGTACCCAGAAGTCAGGTCATCAGATTAGCAATACACTGCCTTCAGAGATCTCTCTTTTGGGTAGTTCTTAATCCCACTTTACCCAAGACAGGCGGGCTGTCAGATCTACACAGAATAGAAGGAAGAAAGGAAAAACAAAGTAAGAGCATACCACATTAATTTAAAAACATTTAAATTAGAATTTAACAAGTCACCTATTCAGTCACTCCAGAAAAGCAGCTTCATTCATTGAGATGTTTCCCAGTGGAACTTTTCAGAAACGTTAGTTAACTAAAAGCCTGACAAAGACGTGATAACTATGAGAGGCATTTGTGTTATTTTAAAACAACTTGTTTATCTATTAGAGGTGGATGCAGCTGTAAAATAAAATACAAAAGTTCTCAGCACTCAAGAGAGTTGTGATCAGTGGTATATCAGGATTTATTTTCCCAGACATGTAGCTAATGGAAATTAGTAGGGAAAGAGAAAAGACTAAATTAACTTTTCCTGTTTTTTCCATTCAGGTTGTGTCCCTTTGACATTTCCCCGTGTAATGAAAGGGGATTTTTCTTTTGCAATGACTTTCCCCTAAATATGCTACACTTTTTGAAGGCTAATATGCTTCAAGGCCCAATTCCAAAAAGTGACAAAATCCAAAGAAAATTAAACTGCAAAGGGACGGAGTTAGAAAGGTTAATTACCTTATAATGTAAAGTGCCAAGAACTACTGAAAATCCCCCTCTGCTCCTCCCTGCACTGCTAAGTAACCCAAGGCTTTTAAAGACCTGTTGCTTCCACACCAAGACTTGAGGTCCCTTGATACTTGGGCACTTGGGCAATTTCCCATCTTCACTACATAGTGTACTGGTGAAGTGACATAATCTGGTGGAAGCAAGCACAAAGTTCAAATCCTTGTTAACTGGGATTAATTACAAGCTAAATAGAGAACAGAGTACCAGTCCTTCACTTTAATATATAAATAATTATGTAAGAATATAAATTGCATATAGACATTCACTCCCTTATACTTCAAAACAAATCTGAAATTAGAGTGCACATTCTCATGTAGCTTCTCAGTGTTTAACTGCAACACTGTATCTCAGAGAAACCCTTGATTACTTGAACATATGTATTTTAATAAATTAGATTCTGTTTATGCTCAAAGCCATGTGTTTTCTCAGTCAGGTATGAGCTAAAGAAAACCTCTAAAGAAATTAAAGAAAATATCTAGATGTTCCATAAGGTGACATTATAAAAGAACAGCTCTGCAGAGAACAACAGCAAGTCTAAAAATGTATTCTGAGAATAAACAAAATCTTCAGTCTGGTTTGAAAAAGGAACCATTCCCATGAGCTTAGCAAGTTCACTTTTAAGGAAAAGATCCTTAAATGAGAGTTAGAGGCAAAGTTTGGATATATATATATATATTTTTTTTTAATCACAACATCTATTTACCTACACTCTTTTGAAGGTAAGCTGTACATCATCAGAGCCATTTGAATATGACAAGCAGTGTTCAAAAGCTATTTGATTCACTCCCACTGGCAACCCAAAGAATTGCCATGATCCCTGAAAATAAAATAATTTGTTCTCTCACCACTTGTATTCCAGGTTGCCTGGTGGTGGCTTTGCACACCGTTCCTAAGGCACCCCTCTACATAGGATTTGGGATCACATCCAGATAGCAGGATCTCCCGAAGGAGAGCGATGTAGGCGATGGCCAAGCGGAGTGTGTCAATCTTGGAGAGGCGCTTCTCGTAGGGAAAAGTTGGAACGTGGCACCTGAGCTCGTCGAAGGCCGAATTGATGTTGAGCATCCTCTTCCTCTCACGGATGTTTGCTGCATGGCGGTGGAGGCTGGAGGGGGGAGGCCGGGAGCTGTCCGCTTCAGCACCCCCCGCAGCTCCGGCTGCCGCACTCGGTGGCATGGGTGGGCCAATAGGGGCTAAGGGTGGGTAGGTATGAGAGGGCCAAGGGCACGAAGGGTCCTCCAGGGAGGGGCAGTCCAGTAGGAGGTCATCCAGTCGGAGCTCAGTGTTGGGATCCTGATCCCAGAAGAGAAAGTCGGGAGTGGAGTCTTCCTGATCAAAGCTGTAACAAGGTTCTTCCATCCTCTGATCCACCAGTCTGAGGCAAGTTAATGGATGTGTTTCAGGCTTCTGAATAACTTAGTTGTTAGTAAAAATGAGGTTCTGATTTCATTAATGCTCCCACTTCTCAAAACTCTCAGGGGCAGAGAGTCCTGGTTGTGTCCTTGCAAAGACTATTGCAAAAGTTTCCCCAGTTGCAAATCCAAGTGAGACTCACCATTTAAATATTTCTTGGCTCCTCAGCAGGGGAAGGTTCCTATTCTTTTTCACTTAAAACTAATTAGCACACGTGCTTCTCTCTTTATTAACTGTTGACTATAAAAGAATAGGAATGAATGTAACAAAAGAGTACAATTTTTCTATTGCCCTTCTCCTCGAAAAACCATTGAAGTAATTATTGAGTTTGTCCACAAGTTCAGTCTCTCCACCTACTATTTAGAGTAGGATTTGTGCTGGGACTTTGTTGTAATTGTTATTGCTTTTGGTAAGCAGTGACTGGATGAAGAAACAAAATACAGTCCTTTATCTTTCTGGTTAAGTGTTAATAGCCACGCATTCTCCCATAGCTGGACAGACAAAACCCTATTATAATGTTGTCAAAAACATACGATCCTTTCCTCTTTGGCAGCAGAAGCCAGTTGCATTTTCCACACTTGTAGTGGGAGAGCAGTTGGGACAAAGATGTGTGATGTGCTGCTGTGTTAAAATGGAACACAGTGGTACCTCACTTTGAGTAAACCAGCACTGGCACATTTGCTGCATTTTCTGATTCACACTTAAATTACACATCATATGGGTGATGTGGGTATTTTGTGCTCTGTCTCAGACCATACTAAGTACTGGAAAAATGCAGCAGATGTAATAATCATGATGGGTGCAGTCCTAAAATGGTTGAACAGGTGGGTCACATCTTGAGAAGTGCTCAAAACCAGGACAGCAGCAATTGTCCAGCATGACAGTCCGTGGCTTTTCCCCTGTGACATTGGACAAAGGGGGTCAAAGGTGTTAAGCACAACCAGAAGTTTAAAGCAAGTGTACGATACAACTGAGTGACTCAATCTCCTTCATCTTTTCAATACTTAACCCAATATTTAAATTCATTCAAAAGTAATCTAAGTGATATCTTAAATAAACGGAATAGAAATATGTTTTCAGTTACAGAAAGCCTAAATATTTTCTCTGAAGCATGGTGTTAAGAACCTTTTCAAGGCACTTAATCAAATACTTGACTTCATGCACATACTTACGTTCTGTTTCTGATTGAGGTTTCAAGAGATGTGTGAAGTTTATGAGCTACAGAAATCTTACCGATCAGGTGAGCTGAAAGCACAAATTTCAGGAGCTTCAAATAATGAGCCAGAGACCAGAAAATGACCCACATTTTCAATGAGTCCAAAAGGATGGTCATGCTCCCCACCTCTTAACAGAGACTTAGGTTGCAGTCAATTATGTGGTAGCTTTGCCCTGAGAATAGAGGGATTTATTTTAAGATAAGGCCTAGGCTACTAATGACTCATCTTTCTAACTACATTTTATGGCAATTTTGCTGCTGCAGGAAGATTAAAAGCAGTAGACAACAGGCTACAGGAGTGACTTCGCAAAGAGACACGAGAGAGTTGCAGTTATAAAATACTATTTTTTATTTCTGATGTCTTATTTCTAATGTCTTATTTCTTATTTTTTATTTCTTCTTCTTATCTCTTATTTCTTATTTATTTATTATCTATTATCATTTATTATTATTTATTACTTATTCTCCTTATGCAAAATAATCAGAACCTGTTATCTGAAAATTTGCTTGAGAAAGGTAAATGTAAAATATGAACACCTGACAGAGTAAATAGTGGCTAAGTGACAAGAATGGATTTGTTTTCTCTGATAAGATAAGACACAAATTTGGTATTAGGTTTTTACAAACTCAATTACTTGCCATGATATAGACATACTCCAACAGCAAAATACTGGTACTGTAAAACCCCATAGTGACAGCCTCTGCTCCAAATGAATCACAGTGAGGGATAAGGCAGTTATAGAGCAGGAGGTGCCCAGGAGAGGTGAAAGGAATGGCCATAGTCACAGGTGGCAGAGCTGAGACTTGAACTTGGGTCAGTCAACACAGAGGTCATTCTGTGATGTTTTCTTTTAAAATGTTCCATCGTATTTTCCAGTGTTGTGTACAGGCATTGGTCTCAGAGGAAATTACTTACCACAGTCCCCATACTTGGCATGGGGCTGCATGTCTGATCCCAGCAGTTCTTCCTACACACCAGTAAGTATATGTGGGCTCTAATGTGCAGAAAAGAGGCAGTTGAAAAGCTTTCCTGCCTTGGCTCCTTACCTCTGCACATGGCACCACCAAAGCACTTCTGTGGCACTGCTGCTGTGTGGTTGGCTTCCCACAGGTTCTTTGCAGTTCCCAGATTTCATGTTCCATTTTAAATGTTTCTTTGGCTCACCAGTCACTGTTTAACTGAGCACTTGGTAGTTCTCATTCGACCACCTTATGCACAAATATAAGACACTTGAAAATACTTAAAGCAGCAAGAGAATAGCAGGTCTTCTCCTGAACAGGACTTTGGAGGAGATGGTTGTTGTCCACTGGGAGCAATGGGCAGAAATGAGGAGGCTTGGCAAATAGCATGGTTATATTTTTATGTGCTGGGTTCCTCTTTCTCAGCAGATGCTTCTTCAGTGCTTAATGTTCCCTTCCAGATCCATCACTGCTAATAGTGTTGCCTGGGGATATGTCTGGCTCCACAGATGGAGAACAGATGTTCCAGCAAGCCTTCTTTTAGCATGTTCAGGGGAATTTGGCTCTGGACAAAGCAAAAGTGGGAGGAGGGGAGTGGAAGGGAGAAAAGCAAGAAAAGATTTCCCCTTAGAAAGTCAGCTATGAAAGAGGTCAGAAGAGAAGCTGAGGATCCCATCCCTCACATGAACAGACCTTACTACAGCTTCAGACCTGTTGAACTCTCAATGTTTCTGACACCAGGATTGTCAGAAGGGGACAAAATGTACTACTAGTTGGACCAGTTTTGCACTTTTCTAGAAGATATGGTAAAGGCACAGTGAACAAGGTGGCACCAGTGCCACGTTGAGCAAAGGTGCTGTTGATTATGCCATCTTGGTAAAATTTCAAGATCTACTCAACAGTCACATTCCCTGAAACATCTTCAGACTGAGTGGGAACCAGAAATAATTTTATTATTATTATTATTATTATTATTATTATTATTATTATTATTATTATTATTATTATTGCTGGCCACTTCTAATCAGTAGCACTTAATTCTTGAGGGAGCAACAGTTTTGTATATATCTATGCTAGGTAATGAAGCTAAAGTAATTTGTATTTGCATTTTAATTCTGCCAGGTCTGGGTATCCATGTCTCCCTGCATAATTTTCCCTATTCATGCTGGGGGCAACTTTCTTAAGTTCTGTTTGATCTGTCTCCATCATCTGAACAAACCTACAGCAGACTCTGGGATTTTGCATGTTTCATAGAGTTTGGGGTATAAACCTGCTTTCAGGGAATGTTTCCACTGCAGCTGGTATTTTTTTCTTTACAGTGTTTTAGTAGCTGAAAGTTTTTACCCTGTACCTGTATCTCAAAGATAACGGGGCATTCTGGGGTTATTTGGGAAATAGATCTTCCCCTCCCATTCTTGACCTATTGACCTATTTCAGATTCAGCTTGGGGAACCTTACCAAATTCTAGAGGAAATCAGTGAAACCTCAGTTTTAGAGGAAATCAATGAAACCAGTTTTAGAGGAATCAATGAAACATCCCAGTTCTGGCAAAATGGCATTTCTTTTCCCGGGAATTTTGTTTGAGCATGTTTCCATCATCTTTAATTGTTTAATAAAGGGAGTCAGACCTTGGCCTGGACAGATAACAAAATTAGAAAAGACCAGGTGCTCTACTTTCAGGTTAGGTAACTCCAAAGTGCAAGTCCACCATGAAGTTGCTGCTAATCCAAGCCAGTGCTGCATAGGGCTGACACTGTTCATCAGCAGACCTGGGAACTGGGTCCCAAATGCACAGAGAAAATGAGGTGAAAGAGCTCAGAAATTTGGGGGAGTGCTTCATCCAGGTGGGAGCATACAGACAAAAGGTGCTGCCAAACTAGAGCTGCAGAGAGGGATCTGCAGGACCTGAACTGGCCTGGTAGTGCATTGGTTGAGCTCTTTACAACTGCAGCTAAGTGGTGGACCACCAAGTTTCTCTATCTTCTTTTGAGCCATATGCAATGCCTGGTATTCCTGAACTACTTGGCACATTGTGAAGTGCTGGGGGCAAAAAAAGTGCAAGTATTATCATTTAACAATGGAATGTGCTTCTTTTTAACCTAAAACAAGAGCAAATGAAATGATGTAATGAGAAGCAGAATAAAGACTTCCAGAGTAAGAGAGTTTCAAAGGGATGATGGCTGTTTCTGAGATGCTCAAATAATTGTGAAATGAAACCTTCGTGGCATAGACAGGATGTTGATTTTAAGTGAAGAAGGTAACAGGATGTCTTATTCACAGGGTAGAAACATCATATCTCAAAGTTTGTGGGGGCAAGGCACTGGTGAATGATTGTTAACATAACTTTGATTTACTTCTTTATTAATATAAACTAGTCAAGATAGCATTTGCTTTCAAAGTCTTTGGTGTTTAAAAGTGAACACAGTCACTTTAACTTTTCTTCAGAGTGTTTGCAAAGTTCCAGAAAATTAATCCCAGTCTCCTTAGGAGAAGGGAGGTATTTTCTCTAATAAAAACAGTCACTCGTGGTTTCCCCTTTCTCACTGAGCCTTTTATGAGTTGAGGGATGACCTTTGGACTGTTGCTGCCAAACAGTTCCTCATCCAAGTCGCTGCACTGGAGTGTGTGACTGCTTGTTTGAGTGAATGGTTGTCTTTGGGACACAACGTGTACCTTAGCCTATGCTCATCTGTGCAGTTTTGATCTCAAGGGAAGTGAAGTGCTCATGGAAACTTCCTTGTGCGATGGCCTTAGGAGGACTGCTTGTCCTGCAATGCATGTTGTCTTCCCCAGCCACCTGAAACATACCACAGCAAGGTTAACCTCAGACAGCCTCCAAGGATTACAGGTCATGTCCATGACCATCCTCATCTCTGTAGCCAGTAAGAATTATCCCCAGGGAGAGGAAAAACTTCAATTTGTGTGATTAGCTAATGCTTTTATTAAAGGTTTTATTCAGATGCCAATTCTTCCCTCTCCCATTCATGGGGTAGCGCCTTAAAGTCATCAGTGAGTTCAGTCAGCTCTCAGGAAGTCAGGAACTAAGAAAACCATTCTGCCTCTTTCTCCTTTAGTAAAACTTAGCTCAGCTCCTTTGCAAAACCACTGTCAAAAAGATGTCTTCTGAAATGTGCATGAACATTTTTTGAAGGGGTGGGTTATCCATTCCTGGAGGCCAGGCACTCTTTCCTTGGGTACAAGCAATCCTATATATCTGCATTATTTACAGTCTTGTTTGAATGGGGAAAAAAATCATTAAAAAATGAAAAAGCCCATGGATTCTGTATCCCATTCTTGTACTGAAGCTAATGAAGAAATTTGCTTTCCCTAGGGTTAGAAGTGATGAGAAGACACACCTGGGCCCAAGCAAAAAGATGGGACAGAAAAAAAAAGAGACCCGTGCTCGTACATCTCCAGCTCACACCCCAGTGGGAAATCTTGTGATGTTTCCCATTAATGTACAATATCTGTGGGATTTTTGAGCCTGAGGCCCTTGCCATGCACCAGACCAGGGTGTAGGGCCTGAAGCCTAGATTGGTGTAGCTGGTGGCAGGGCTCTGATGGCTGGGACCTGCTCCCTGGCTCCCCCGGCCCCGCTCCCCTCCTGCTCACTGCACCTGCACCGTGGTCCTCTGGACTAGTTAATCATGCAGGCAGCACCTCATAAACCTGCCTGGAGACCCTGGGTTTGGAAACAGAGTCGCTGGGGCAGATTTACAGAGTGATGTCTGTTTGACTGACAGCTGTTGCTGCTTTATGGGAAGTCAGCACATGTTCGCACTATAAAACAGGAACAACAGCTTCAGAAAACCTCCATGTGTGTGATGCTTCAGTCCTGCTCTCCACCCTTCTCCCCAGCTGTTACTAGCCACCTTTAACGTGCTTTGGACCCGGTTCAGCCCTTTGTAGCCGTGGTTGACAGAGAAAGGATCTAAGAAGGCACTGAATTGTGGCAGCGCCATTGTGACGTTGCTGAAGGGGCACTTGTTACTGAACAGGCTGTGGCTGAAAAGAAACCTACTAGAAACTGCAGCTGCACACAGGTCTGCCCTCTGAAAAAAACACTTTATCTCTGCATCCAGCTCTGTGGACACAGTGGATGGAAGGAGCATGCATTAAAACCTGTTTTTGTTGGAGAGCTGTCACACCATGTTATCAAAATGCTGCACTGCATCAGAGAAGAGACTTATTTATGTATTGCCACCAGCTGGCATCACTGAGGTTTCCTCAGCACCAGGCAAATGCAAAGATTAAGCCTTAAAAAGCAGTTTTGGAACCATTTGGATGGCTGTTTACTGAATTTGGCTGGTGAGGACAAAGCTCTGCAGCCAGGCTCTATATACATGGCCTACCTGAGAGGTCTGGGGGGACCAGCATCATGGTGCCCTTTCAGAGATGTTCAGCTGACATTGATTTTTCGGTGTTTACTCCTTTTTCCTGCCAGAAGGTCATTGCTGGGTCAAAGAGAGTAGCCAAAAGTCATTTGGTGAAAGACAAGTGTCTCACAACAATGAGAAGGGAGCCAGAGTCTTGGGGAAGATTTGGATCAGATGAATCACCCTGTATCAAAAATAAGCTTAATGTCACCATCTCCCACCCTTCCCTCCCTGAGCTGAATCAGTGATGATTAACAGGGGCACTATTTTCTGGAGCAGCTCTGCGGGCCAGGAAGGTTATGGTTTCTTGACTGAGTGAGAGAAAAAGGCAATGGCAAGCAAGTGAGCATCAAAGTAAAAGATCTGAGAGCCATTCCCAGCAGCACGAATGCAGCCTCCCACCGTAAAAGCAGTGAAGTGTTTAGATCTTCTGTGGTGGCTGCCAGTCTTCTTGGGTAGGATCCCAAGTGTGAATTCCTGCTCTATGAATTCAGCATTAACAAGAAGTGAGTTTTCATAGGGTTTAAAGCCAGAAGGGAGTCATTATGATCCTCTACTCTGATTGCCGTGATAACACATGCCTTCGGTTGTTACCCAGCAACTTTGGCCCCAAGCCCGGTGCGATTTTCTTGTTGAAAAAGGATATTTTTTAAAAAGGTACATCCAGTCTTCATTCAAAGGCCCCAAGAGATAGACCACGAAAGGATTTGCAAATGCTGATAGGCCATTATTGTCTTTGCTGAAAGCGTGCATCTGATTTCCTAGCCGATGACCTGACCATGACTACATTGACAAGCACCCCAGTCTGAAAGGTCGGATTTGAAACACGGCTTGGCACTGGGGAACTAATTAGCAGGCCTCTAAAGGTAGAGGGCACCCTCCTCAATAGCAAAATCTGGGAATATATAAAATAGCTCTTCTAGGAAGAACTAGACCTCAAGCAGGACCTCTGCCAGCAGCACCTCTAAGCTTCACAGCAGGAGCCCTAGGAATGGGCCAGTAGAGACAAACCAAGAAAGCACAGTCCAGTGCTACTTCCCCAATTACCCCAATTAAACACCCAATTACCACTGCCCATTAGCTAATTAGCACTGGAAGCTGGACCACAAAGTCATCTTGCTTGGCTTTAGCTGCCTACAAAGGAGATGTTGACACTTGAACTGGCTGGATGGGCTCCCGTTACCAGTGCTGGGAGCAAATCAGAAGGGGTCAGTGGAGTAGGATGAGTTGCTTCCCAGTAGAACTAATTTTTCTTTTTCAACTATGAATGAGGGAACAAAGCCTACAGTCTGCTAAGCTGGGTCTGTTTTGTTACCTGAGCTTTTATTCAGCAAATGACAAGCAAATCCATTTACTGGAACTTTGGGCAACTGAGTGTCTACAAATGCATGGTTCCTTCTACATACCTGTCCCCAAGCAGGTGTCACCTATGCTGTCAAGGCTAACACTGCATGGTGATCTCAAACCAGGAGGAAAGAAGCCTTGATTTTTGAAATAGTTGCAGCTTCAGCATGAACCAGCTACAGCTCCAGAAGTCCCTAAATTGCAGGTTGTTGGAAGCTGGAGGAGGATGACAGAGAAACTTTTAACACAACAAGGGAGAAAGAGAGAGAGAGAGAGAGAGAGAGAGAGAGAGAGAGAGAGAGAGAAAGAAAGAAAGAAAGAAAGAAAGAAAGAAAGAAAGAAAGAAAGAAATCTGAGCTTTTCAAGAAGTCTTCTCTTTCTAAAACTTGGCATTCAGAGAAGACTATCAAGCACTATTAGCCTTGCAATGAAATTTGAGTCAGTGGCAGCCTCAAGGAATTTGTCTGAAATTTCTAGCCATTGTGAATTGTAAGGAACATTTAAATGGGAAATCTCTTGAGAAACCTGTATTCCCTGGGGAGTCCTGCTACTTCACATTTCTGGGCAGCCAGTGAATTGTGATGAGAGCAGTGTTTGCAAACTCTGCCCCCGCTGTCAGCTGGAACTGTGAGTTGCACAAGCCACTGGCATGAATAATAATGCATGGGAAGAGGTTACGCAACACTTTCAGACCTCAAATATTCTGCATTTCACGCCATTCTTGGGTAAAGGTTGGGGCCACTTTTTATTTTATCTGGAGAGGTGCATTTTACTGTGACTACTGCGTCAAAAGCATGTGGCTGGGGTGTTTTTGGGAGGTATGTCGTAACACGGTGTGCCATGTCTGGTGAGTAGAGAGCTGCAGATCACAGAGGGACAGCTTGAAGTTCCTTCAGAGAGCTGGTCTGCAAGCTGTGCTGGCCATATAGCATTTAGTTTTCTGCAGAATTTATGAAAGGGTAAACAGTATTATAAAGCTGCTGAATTAAAGCCTCAATTTCAGACCAGTAAACTGAGGCACACCATGGGTGCCATCAGCTCAGGAGGTCAAAAAGTAAAAAAAAAAATCTCATCAGACTGATCCTTGTGTTCTGTCTCCATTACCCAGTGTCAATAGCTGAGCTGTTTGTGGATGCCCAGGAGAGGCTGGCTTGTCTGTGTCTTGTTGTCATCATGCTCTCTCTGTAGTATGTCCTCCCAGGAAAACGTCATTCATTTAAAATAGTGATCCTCCTGTTTAAAGCATGTTTTATTCTGTGAGAGCAGGTCAAACAGCAGACACTTTTGATTAATGAAGCACCAAGATAAAGCAAAAAACCTCACCATGCCTCACTGGGAAAAGGTATAAAGGACAGACGTTCAGTGGGGGAGGGGGTTGGGGGCAGGGGGGAATGAGCAGGAATGATCATACCTAAAGAGAAAGCCAAAGCCAATGCTTGCAATTGCCAAGGCATCAGCCAAAAGGAAAACACAACTCTGATCGCAGAGTAAATTCATGTATGAGTCATGATGGGCCAAGAACAAGTTTGCTTTCTTTTCCCCCTCATTGAACAGATGATGATTATAAGATAAATCATGCTTGGAGTCAAATCAAGTGATTGGATTAAAGTTTAGTTAAGTATTTAGAGACTGTTTGGGACACAACGGAAAGCTAATTGAAAACTTACATTTGTGAGACCCTTGAACTCTCCAGCTCTTAATAAAATACTACTGCAAAGTACACCAGGGTTCCCTGTGGGAAAGATTCCTCTCCACAAGTGCTTTTATTCTTCAGGTATGTGAAAAAAAAAACGGTATTCATTTTCTCTACAAGTTCACCAAAGAAAAGAATTTGAACGATCATAATTCAACTATTGCTCACGATACAGTAACAATCTATTCATCTCACTGAAAATCAGTGAAGCAAGACAAAAAAAAGTCACTTCTTTAAAAAATGAAGTTTTAAACACTTCATTCTTTTAAATAGTCTTTGCTCTTCTGAGCAGCTGGTATTCCAGTGTGACTGGCTGCCTGCACTGGACTGAAGTGACTCTGGAGTCTTATAAACTATGTAAAAATTCCTTCTGGATGTGCTGTTGTAGGAAATGTCATGCTTTATTTGTACTAATAATATAATTGCATTCTGGAATCACCCCCAGTTCTTAAGGAACGCACCCAGCCTCCCCAGCTTCAAAGTGCTGTCCTTTTTGGTGGAAATACCAGTGAAACCCACAATGAAAGAGAACAAACTTCCTCATGTACACACACAAACACACAGAATTGAAAAAGCAGTGCTGGTTCTTCATTTAGCCACTTTCTTGATAAACCTTATAACTGAAGTAAAGCTGCAGAAACTCTGTAGTCAGGTTCATTTACCCCCTTGCACTTTCTGGCTCTTGTAGATTATTTACCTGACTTTTTACTGACCCAGAGAAGTGGGGATCCAACAAGGCATTTTGCAGCCAGAGCCTGCATGCTACAGGTCATTATATTAGAGCAGTCTATCTCTCTTATAAGCCAACCCTACCCAAGCCCCTAGCAGCAGAACTGAGAAGCAGGGGTGTTTAACAACCCTCACAAGTGCAGGTCAGATCTGAAAACCCACCATCCAGGTTGGCTTCTAGGGTAAGGAAAGGTGCTGCCCTCAGTCTGCATCACTGCAGGTCCTAGGAAGGCTGTTGAGTTTTGTGGACCAGTTGACCCCAAAAATAGGTGATGAATGAATCCTGAGAGGAGCACATTAGAGCTGTCGTCCCCTCTATGTGCAAGAAAATATATTTCTCCAACTAGCTTAACCTTTAAAACAGCTTTTCTGCAAAAGGATGTGGGAGCAGAAACCATACCTGAATAGTTTAAGTATAGAAGGTTTGGGGGAGAATGGTAATAAGTTATGCTTATTTCAGATGATTAATATAAATTACTTTTCAGATATGCTTTTCAGATCATCACAGCAAAACCTAATGTGAATGTGACCAGCTGGTTTAGTAGGTGTGATGCTCCTGTGATCAGCATAATTTAAAATATATTCCCTGCACCTGTCCAGCTGCAGTTGGAAGGGGAAAAGCAATTCTTACCTGTGGCTGCTGAACTGAGTTGCTGCCTTGTAGCTGAAGATTTAGTAACCAGAGTCTGCTACTCAACAATGACTGAAATCAGTTTTGTGTTAATGTTTTTTTGCTGGAATAATACAATGATAAACATGGAGTTTAATTTGGTCATGGTCATCCAGTGCAGTCAGAAGCAATGCAGTAGCACCAGAGAATCAGGTATGTTGCACAAATTAATTAATTAATTAAACTCTTTGAAAAAATCCCCAATCCTAAAATCCTCAAAATAGGACATTGACTGTTTGTCTGTCTGGTAGTGTGGTTGCAGAGGGTTTCAGGAAGCTATGCAGCCCTTCTTCTTTCCTTAACAAACAGCCCATGGGACTTTTCCAAAATATACGTCTCTACTGTTCTTAGGGGCTGGCAGTTATTGCAGCCTTACTCTTAGTGTTTTTCACTTACCTTTAGAAGTTTCCTAACATTCAACCTGTTTTTCCCCTTGATTCCACTGATATCTGTGACTCCACAGTTTGTCCCCATACTCTGTCCCCTTCTTTTTCCCACAGCCTTTTACTTAGCTGATGTCCTTAGCATGGCTCCCGTTCACTTTTCCACATAGATCATGTGTCCTTGAACTCTTGCCATTCCCTTTCCTGGGATACTTTTCAGACCAGTGGCTCATGTAGTCACAGATGAGGAAGCTGGTAGCAGGAACAGTCTAACTTCAGTGACTCCATGCTCTACGCAAACTAACTCACCTTTACTAAAGATAAGCCTGGGTATTTCTATAGTACATGGCTTTGTGCAGCTTAGCCATGTCTGCTGCATTGCACTGAGAATGCCATGAAGGTAAAGATAAGCATGTGGGGTTAATGGTTTGGGACTAATTGTAGTTAGTCCCTAGTTTGTTGAAGTGTTTATCTTGTAGCCTAACCTTTGCCTCCCATTGCTATCAATGGAGCAATGTTCTCTAGCATAAGTATCTACTATACATCAAATAAAATGAAAATATTAGAATAGTCACAAAGGTAGCTTTCTGATTGTGCTAATTAATGTCAGTTGCATGCATTAAAATGGTAAGTTCACTATAGTAGCACTGTTGCATAATGCCCTCAAAAGCTGGCCTAGCATTTGCAGTTTCTTAACAGCTGTAGTTTGTTCATCATTAGAAAGCTTTATTATGACTTAGAGTGATTAATGTGTTCTCAGAGGACTGGGTAATAAGCTGTATGACACTCCTTGGTGGATTAGAAGAAGACAGATCAGAAAGATGAATATGTTTCTATTCACTGTTGCAGATTCTGAGATGTGTCATCTCAGTGCTGAGGAATGTGCATTGGAGGCAGTGCTGGAAGTGACACTGTTTGTTGCTCAAGGTTAGTTGCATGCATGGGGCTTCTCTGTGTGGAGGTGCCATGAACATGTTAGAGTGAGCAACATTTAGAAGATGGGGAAAGTCAGCTGCTTTGGGCATGGTGGTACTTGCACAGCCTTGGGAAGAAGTGGGAAAACTATGTGTTGCAATGTCAGAGATGACAAATCATCCAGTGATCATCCAATTTGCACTTGGCCATGCTAGGAAACAGGGATGCTTTGCTTTGTACATATGTTGGCTGGGTGATGTGACTGGCTTAATTATAACTCAATGGAGTCAAAATTGTAACAGTCTGAGAAATGCTGTCTCTTCCTCATAGTATGGGTGGTTATGGTTACAAAGCAAGCTGCACCTGCTTCATCCATGGACAGATGCTCACCCTGCCTGCCCCAACTCTTCTTGCTGCCACAGTTCTCCCTTTGGCTCTGCCAGCAGATGTGTCACTGTTCTCAAACCTGCACCCCTCCAAAATCAAGAGGTATGAACAGAGTGGGCTTTGGTGTGCAGCCTCTAGCTTCTTGCTTTCATTTCAGCAGCCATGGGGTTGATTTAGCAGAATAATTACTCCAACTAAAAACAGTCAGTCTCAGGGTGAAGTATTTGAATTGACTGAGCTCGTGGGGTCAAAAACATTGCCTTGCATGTGAAAAGAGCCCTCGCTCTGGGGAAATTGAGATGATTTTTTGTTTAAACCATCAAAAAAAAGGACACCTACTTACTCTATTCAGAATGGGTGGCGTTTCCTCAGTTTGGAGAGCACCTCTGTATGTCCCAAATAGAAAGCTGAAAATGGACTGAGACACAGCAACTCCAAGTAACAGCTGTAAGCAGGCCTGGGAGTAGCTTTGAAGTCCCCTGTGTCTGAGGCTATGATACCTCATAATGTGGCATTTTATCAAATAACTTGTAGGTTTCTTTTCACTACTACTGCTGAATTTGATGAGATAGCCTGTCTGGGTGCTTTGGCTAGGAGCACGGGTTGCATTGGGTGTCATAAATAAGGTATGCATGATTTCAGGCTCTCCTCCCCTTATGGGTCTCTCATCTCCTCTATTTTAATGAAAGTAGTAATAATTATAACAGTAAAATGATATGTGTTATCCTAAGGGCCTATACACTGAGTGGTAAGCCAGGAGCCTCTGTGTCCCACTGAGAGCTCTTCTGTCAACTGCTGTTAATATTTCTGTGCTCTCTGCAGCACTTATGGTTAGCAAACCTCCATGAGAGGGAAAAGAAACTCCTCCAGATACACGCAGAAAATATAACCAAGAAGCTGAACAGGATCACATTAGGTGGAGTTTTGGGACATAAGGCTCTGGATGGATGCTAGGAGGACAGCACGAATCTCTTCTTCCTTGCCTTTTAGAACAACTGTGTTCGATTACATGTTGCGCAAGCTCCTTCTGGTTTGTTTTTCCCCTCTAAAAGCTAGGGCAGATGTTGTGTTATGAGGCTGTTGTGGCCTCTAGCAAACATCCCTGGGCTGTATTTCAGGTCTAAATCTCCCACTTTGTGGCACTCTTTTGGTGGCAGGCAAGCAACTGAAGAAAAGGAAACCAAAGCTATTAGACATCTTTGCTACCCAGCAAACACCCTATGCATTGGTCCTAGGGGTTCATATTTTGCAGTAAAACAATAATAAATAAATATAAGGTGGCTTGAGAGAAGGGAGATATGGGACCAAGGGACACCAGACTTCCAAATTAACCATGAAAGAGAGAGCATGAAAACCAAGGGAGCATCTCCATGGGAAGTGCAACAGGGTAGACAAGAGAACATTTCATGGTACTAATGTGTGTTTGTCTTTGGGGAAAAAAAAAAAAGTCTCCTAGCTGCAGGAGTACAGAGTTAGTGCTGTATTCACAGGAGTCCTTTGAGAAAGCAAAGCATGTGTGCTGGCCATTTCCTCAAAGAAAATATTCTTTGTGAAAGCTAATAATTTTAGCAGGGATTCTTTTCTTCCTCTTGAGGAGAGTTAAATGAAGTTGTGGGTCAGTGAGAGGGCATCTGTACAAAACAGAAGCAGAATTTCCAAAGCTTGAATGTAGTCCCTTCATACAGAGAAGACCTGGTCAAATTGGCTTTCCAAAACTTTTTCTTTAATAAAGATTTTATGAGTGCATTTCTGCTGGTTTGCAGAGACTGTTAAACAACTCTGAATTGGTAGGACTCCATAGATGGGACTAATAGAAAGCTTAGGAATTTTTTAACAATTTTCCTTTCACAAAAGTAAGCTTGCCAGTAGCTTCCACTGTACCTGTCTATCTTTCTTGACAAAAATATCATGTAATATCCTTGTGTGAGTGGCATTGTTCTTCTCTCGAAATCATAAAAGAGTATTGCTGTTTAGGCTCATGAAATACCAGCACAAGTCAGGTATGCCAGCCTCCTTCTGCATTTATATTCTCAAGATAACCCAAAATTTGTTTTTTCTCCAATATGAGTGGCAACCCTCTGAACTAATTCACCAGTAATGTTCAGACCTCCTGTGGGAAGAAACTGAACAGTCCATAGATCTCTTTTAGGCTGTATTTTCCTCACTCAGAAATCACTTTAAATAGGAGTCAAAGCTGGATGAGGACTGCACATTCACAAATGAAATTAAAAATTAGCTCCTGATTCTGTTGTTTCCTTGAATGAGGGAACCCTTGGAAAGGTCTTGGGTAAAAAAATGACTCATGATGGCAGAGTATGGCCTGAAAGCTGAAACCAGTCTTAATGTCCATGTATACAAAGAGTGTAGAGCATGAAAAAAGGTGTCCAGTGAGTGGCTGCAGGGCTTTATAGTCTGCCTGATCAGGTCTCCACTGGGCCATGTTTCTTTGCGTCCTGGTTTTGAAAGCCTGATTTCCTGAGAGATTGTATGATTATTACTTTTTAAACTAAAATATTTGGCTAAACAAAAAGGCATTTAAAAGTAAAAAATAACTGGCAGTGCAAATGAGATCACTGAGTGGTTTGCTGGAAATGCCGTACATTGCGTTGCCCAAAACTTGGCATTTATGAAAGTGACCAGCGGGGAGAAAACAGAATTGTTCTCATGGCCGGTGTCAATATGGATCATAAAGCCACGCCGCAGCTTTGGCATCTCTGACGGAAATGAGCGTCTTTCCAGTCCGGTACAATCCCGCTCCACAGCGTCACTCAGTGCGTAGATTGGGTTTGCAGAGGATTGACAACTGGGTGGGACAGCATTGCATAAGTCTGCCTGCTTTTTCGTCTCGGATTAATGATCTTCAAAATCTGGTTTTCAGGGACACAGACTCACTCACACGTAAATAAAAAACAGAGGGAAGCTTTTAAAAGACTCAGATGCTTGGTATTCTGAGCAACAGCTAATGCAATGCCTTGTTAAGACATCTCGTTGACAGAGAACATGGCAGTCCTTTAGCGCTTTACCTTTTCCCTATAACTCTCTGAAAGTAATCAAAGGTGGTTTTCACACTGAACTCTTGTGCTTGGATTCCTGGACTGACAGTTTAGCCTTGCTTTGGCATGCTCCTGCGTAAGAATAGGTGTCTCTGGAAGGTGGTACAGCTTGCCCTAGGTCTCAATCAATCCCTGGAGAATCTTTCTTTCCTTATCAATGAAATCTAGGGCAACTCTTTTCCTTCATTTAGCTGCTGTAGGGAGGTGCCTGTAGCTGGGCAGAATGGGTCCATGGCTGAGTTCATGCAGTTCTGAGCAGCTGTAGTTCAGAGAAGATGCTCCCATGTGGAGGTGCAGCAGGCTGAAGCTTGTACAACAAAGGTAGAGAAGGTGAAGCTGTGTCACACGAGCTGCCTGAGTTTGATATTTCACAAGCTTTTGTTGGAACCACCCCACCTGGTCTGTCAGGCTGTGCCAGCACTGCAGGCCAAGACTCAATAAAGTCATTGTTTCCAATTAAAAACCATTACAGCTATAGAAACCGAGAACCCCACATCTTGGCAAAGGATGGACTCAAACACCATTTCAATGCAGTAACGACATTAAAGCCCCATCCTGTTCCCATTGAAGTTGGTGGCAAATCTCCCATTGACCTCAGTGGGAGTGGAATCAGGCCTCCATACATAAACACAGTTGGGATAGATTCACCAGGGTCTTATTCCTGGTTTGGGCTATTTGGGGCCTTTGGATGTCAGCAGTGCTTCCACTGAGTCGATGCTGGTGGAGCAGTGGTGTGGATCAGAATCGGAATTTCATCTAATCAGTGCCCTATGGCTCTCCGCACGTTTATCAGACGGAATTTCAAGCAAAAAACAAAGGGATTGAAAGGTTGAAAAACAACGAAGGAATGTGCACTTGGCAGCTCTGCTAACCAGATGTTTGTTTCTTTTTCCTTGTTCTTAACAATGACTAAAAAACTCGTGAACATTCTCAAGCCCAGCGCAAGGTCAGTCTGAAACTAGGTAAGAGGTGTCGCAACAAGGCGGAACGAACATCTGGGAACGGACAAATGTTAATTTATACCAGGAACCAGCTCTGTGGCTCAGAAAATGTGGCCGAACCTTCTGAAGGCTGGGTACATGTGTGCTTTCCCTTCCCACAGCAAGCCCCATCGATCGTGCGAAACTCTTGCGGAAGTTTGCAATATTCCCTTTGTGATGTTGTGTGAACTGCTTCCAAGAGCAGTGCAGAAAAAGGCGGTTGAGCTGTTGTGCTGGAGTGTGAGCAGAAACAAGCCAATGTTAAAGCAAATATGTATGTACATATAAATATACGCATCCATTTCCTGGAAAATACATACTTCAAGAATGGGTCCGCAAACTGAATGTTGCACTTTGTGCAGCTTTCAAGGGATAGAATAACACTCTTTGCTGCAGTGTTAGTCTTATTAAATAGCATGTTTCATTAAATTGCAAGAGGTCCCTTTCTGAGGAATCCCTAGCTGTTTTTGACAAAATCAATCCAAAAAGGAAAAAGGACTGGGTGGGAAAGAGCATTATAATGCCCTCAGGCTGTAGAGCAGTAAATTGAATCACTGGCCTCTCTGCTGTGTCACCCCTGGACAATATGCATTTCTTCAGCAGCATGTCCACAGGACCGTTCCCAGGACCATCATCCTTTTGTCTTGTTTCACAGAAAATCACCTCATTAATCAGTCTGCAGAACATCACAGTGAAGCAGATTAGGGGGAAAAAAAAAAGAGAGAGAGAAGAAGAAAAGATTATTAATTTTTATTAGTAAGAAAACTAAGCCAGAGAGGTAGAAGTGACTCATTCATGACTTACTTGTTCATTAATGATGGGATTAGGAGCTGAGCTCTTGTTATCTGACCAACTGGCTTTTTTTCAGATCACATCTGTCTAGTAGCAGCTCCACAGCCAAAAAGCATGCTTGGCCAGAAGGCAGTATTTTACTAAACCGGTGTGTTTCAGATTGTGATGGCCTGACCTTACTCTCTCTTAAATCAATGTGGCAAACATGATCTTTTCACAACTGGTTCTATTTGGATATGACCATTTCTGAAAAAGAAAAAAAATTGGATATATTTAAGCTCAGTTTATGTAGTAGCACTTCCTTGGGTTGCTTGGGCAGTATGCGATGGTGAATCAGTTTAATTGGTTTAGATATGTAAGAAAATAGTGCTATCAACAGGGTTAGGATTAAGGTTATGGCCAGCAGGTTTTCATCAGTACAACTCACAAAAGCCATGCAGTTCAGTGCTCATGATTATGACAGCATTAATTTCTTGGTTTAACTGTCCAGGTAAAATTGTCTGTTTCTTCTGGCACCTTGCTCTGTAACAGTCCCAAGTCCAGCCTCACTTGCTGTGAGAACTCGGTAAACAGCAGCTATTGACTGGACCACCTCACTATGTAATGGGAAAACAGAGGGGGGGAAAAAAAAAAAAAAAAACCTTCTGGAAGAGCTACTGTGAAAGCGTACAGGTTGCTCCATTTTCATCTGTGACCCAGCAGAACTACAGGCAGGGCCATTGGACATGCCTCCATGTCTGGAAAAGCACTTGCCTCAGGTGTCTTGCCCATGCACAGGGGTTAAAAATGCCCTCAGGTTCTCTTAGGAGTTCTAGCAGAGCCTGGATTTAATGTTTCACCAAAGAGCTTCTTTTCAAACAAGTACTAGACATGTTAGCATCCTCTCTGGAGATGTGAAGCCCAGACCACTCAGCGTGGCACTGCAGGAGCCTAGCCATGAGTAACCTTTCTGATGCCTGATCCTCTGTGGCATGCCCAAGTTTGTCCCATTTTTATTTTTCAGCCCAAACAGCATGTTTTCTCAGCTTGCCAGCACTACCTAAACCCCTCAGGCAAGTACATTTTTTGCACTTGTCAAGGGGTCTCTACCTCACAGCTAGAGCAACCTTGCTGTCCTAGCTGGATGTCACAATGATGTAATGTGCAGGAGAGGTGCAAGCTCTTAATTTGTTTTGTGTTTGGAGAAATGCTTAGTGGTGCTGAGGATATAATCCTCCCTCCTCCTTCTGCTTCCCAGATCTCCGGCCATCTTCTGAGCCATACTGAAAATAAATCTTTGTTTGTTTATGGAGTTTCTGGAAGGCTCAGGTTTGTTTTCCTCCCTCCTGCATCCTGCCAACACTGGAAGTGCCAAAACATAAAAGAGAGGCATTTCTCTTGGAGTTGTCGGCCACGGTTGGAAGGAGAAGTGCCAGAAATCTCAGGATAAATCTGCTCCGGATCTTTCCAGCACAGACTTACAGATTGGAGGGATTTGGAGAGTTCAGCAAAGCATCTGGGCTGCTGGATGCCAACATGGCCTGTGTTCCAGCTGGGGATGTGTCATTACTTGTTTCGATAAGGACAGTGGCACGCAAAGTCAAGACCAGGGGAAGGACTGCTGAATGCTCCAGAGGTGGTAGCCATCTGCTTGCAGGTTTTCTATATGTGAAAGCATTGGTTCACTGCGTATTTAGTGCAGATGTTAAAGCCAAAGCTTCAAGATTCACATTTCAGGCCAGTTCAGTGGCACTGAGAACTTTGCTGACGGGCTGCCATTCTTCTGCAATGTGTGGTCTTAACCAAGCTCCCTCTGAAACCTGACTAGTATCTTTCACCATATCCAAAATCTTCTTTGAAAGCAAAGCTTTATTCACCCTTTGAACATCTGAGGAAAGGGAGTCACCCAGACAGCAGGTTTGACTCAGCCTCCATTGGCTTCCAGGGTGGAGTTAAGCCTCCCTTTTACTGAAGAGATGGTTGGTGGGACCAGTAAGACATCCATGGAAAGCTAAGCCCTTCCAGGAGCCTTGCATATGACCTGATCATGTGCTAAGACACCAAAGTTCATTTCAGAGAGCAGTAGCATGGCAGAGGGAGAAGCCAAATTTTCTTGCAGTCCAATGTAGATGGCTTTGGATTTTAACCTATGGCTCCTTGGTTGGACCAGTTTGCAGGAAACAGATCAAAAAGCAGACTTTTTCTCTTACTTTGATGTGTATGTTACTCTGGTGGGTGAGTGCACTTGTGTTTTTTTCATGAGCACTTACTGTGCACATGAAGGAACTTCATCCTTCAGAATCAAGGTCATCTGCAAGTATAGGAAAGCCCACATGGGCAAATATCTCCCTCAGGTCACCAAGAACTTAAAAGGATTGAACAAGAGAAGAGATTTTATCGGTACGTTGCTTGTGTATCCAAGAAGGAAGATGCTGGTGAAGCTCTGTAAACTGGTGGTAACATAGGGCTGCATGGACTTCCCTTGTCCACCAGTTTCTGAAACCTGTTATTGAGGGCAGCCAGGAATTGAATGGATTTCTAATGGTGTATGAATCTCTACTTGATCTCACTCTATTTCCTGTTACTATTATTTCATTTAATGTTTTTTGTTTGTTTGTTTTTGTTTTTTCATTGCAGTACTAGTATGATTCCTCTGCAGAGGAATTTATGTAAGTGCAAGTAGCTGAGAGACGGGCACAGTCCTTAAAGATGAGTATTTGGAGTAATTTTCTCTCTGTGCTCTTCCTTTACAGCATTAAGTCAGGGCTGGACTTCTGCACAACTTTCTTCCTCATCTATCCACCCCTACTGCTACCTGCTTCATCAGAGAAAGAGACAGGTATCTTTAAGCCACCATTCGGAAGACTCATGAAGTCATGAGTCAAGATCTAGACTATCTTTTCTTAACTGCTAGACCAGTAACTTCAGCAAGTTGTCCCCCTGCGTGCATCGAACCCCATGGAAAAAGTAGGGCAAAAAGTTCAGCAAACTGCAAACCATGTTATAGCAGACCTGCAAAGCACAGATATTAATCCCAATAAAATAAGGAGGGGTGGTGGGGGAATTCAGTTGCCAGTGGCAGATAGAACTTCAAATATTTAAACTGTGAGCAATATTTTTAAACAATACACAATAAAATGTCCTTCCTTCAACATCAGAAGAAAATTTGTTTTTCTTAAGCTGGATTGTCACCAAAACAAAACAGAACAACAACAACAACAAAAACCTTGACAGTGCAGAGCTTTCCTGTAAACCATCAGTCTGGATATATTTAATGATGTGATTTATAGAGAGTTTGCTTCTTAAGACTCAAAGCAACATTTCTATAAAAGCATTAAAGGTGCATGTTTTGGTAGTGGATGGATGCCATTGCTTTTCTTCCATAGCTTGGAACCTGCTCAGTGGGTGACACCACTTGGAAAGATTAATTCTTCATGTGTGGGCAATCAGTAGCAGCCTTGAAGCAGCACTGATTACAATGCTATCATTCTTCTAGTCAAGAACAGTATCACAGCAGTTACTTAAGCTAAAAGATTAATTAATGAGTTTCAAGTCAAGGGGAATGTGCTTCCTTGGATTTCCAGCATCAGCTTTGATGATTCTTTCTTCTGCATGATTTTTTACATCACTTATGCAGCAGAGTTTTAGTGTTCTCTGTTCAAGTCATGGAATAGATTAGATAATCCCTAGGCCTTTTCCACCTCTAACACTTGTGGTTCTGGTTAAATAGCTGTCAAGTTCTGAATTTAAAAGAGAAGAACAAGCCAAGGCTTTTGAGGTTCTGTTGGGAGGATTACAACTTGTAACACATTCCATAGCCTTCCAAAAGTGTTTGCACTTTTGGGTTTCCGGACAAAAAAAAAAAATGATACTCAGCTTTCTGCAGACCTTCCTTGTATATTACCACATAATCCAACTTTTCCTTGTGCATGAAGATACTGCTAGCCTATTATGGCTGCCTTCAGTGAAAATCTACCCTCCCTTTCCTTGTTTATGGCTGAAGATGTTTGTCTATTGCTGAAGCAAAACAAATTTCCTTACATTAAAGAACGCATCTGCCAATTCACTTTTAAATGTGGCTCTTGGAATTTATAGGAAAGTAAAAGATCCCAGGGATATGATTGCTGTCTTGTAACCTTGCCAAGTATACATAAAAGAGTTGATAGGTCTTTGGCCTAGTTGCTTTTATTGTGGTCTATAAGCTGAACATAAATATTGTATCTCAGATGGCACAGTTTAGGACTGTGGAGTTTTCAAAACAGGTTAAGGAGCTTTTCACCTCTAAATCATTTCTCTGAACCCCACTGCTGCTTCTTTTTACAGTGAGTCATCACAGCAGAGAAGCAATGGATTTGTGGTCTTAGTGGACATGCCAAGGAATCACCAGGGCCTCATGGTGGTGCATCTGCCTGAAATGAGCATCATCACACCATCACTGGATTTGACAGGCATACCGAGGTAGCTGGAGAATCTGATCTCTTGGAGAGGCTCTCCCAGTAGAAATGTGGTGGGGTAAAGTTTGGTGGTTAGGGGAAGGGGAGGGTGGAGTGCAGGGTGTGGTAAACATGCTTATTTCCTTTGGCCTCCAAACAGATGGCCTCTTTTGGTTTCAGTTTGGCTGGGGCACATGTAATAGCCAGCAGAGCATTGTAGTACAGCAAGAATCCGTGTTGTAATTGTACTGTTTGGCACTGCAACACAAACATGACTTCTCAGAGGTCTGGTCAACAAGACCTGATAGCATTTTCGTAGAGAGGCCTCCTTGTTCCACTGACCTAAAAGTGCCTTGCTTTCCTTGAGACCTGTGACACTAACTTGCTTTGTGACCTTGGGCCCATCATTTGGGCTGGGACTCAAATCACCCTGGTTTAGTTGGGCCTCTGGTCAAAGTTGGCTGTCTAGGTTTCACCTAAGTATAAAAGCCTACGTTGGTCTCTTTTCTCAGGTGCAGTCTCAAGTTTCACCAGATGAGGTTTTGATTGGATATTAGGAAAAAATTCTTCATGGAGAGGGTGGTCAGGCATTCACAGGGAAGTGGTGAATACCTCCCCAGTCCTGAAGGTATTTAAGAGATATGTGGATGTGGTACTATGGGACATGGTTTGGTGATGGGACTCGGTAGGTTGAAATTGGTGATTTTTAAGGTCTTTTCTAACCCAAATGATTTTATTATTCTAACGTGATTTGCATGTGGAGGTTATGTATTTCAGCTATGACTGGTGGCCACAGATGCAGGAATGTTCTTTGATTCTTCACCTCTGCAGTAGAGATTGCTTGTATCATTTATACCAGTATAATCATTTTGCCATTCACCCAGTACAACAGGGTCTTAATCTCTGTGTCACTGTAGTGCAAGTAGAAAAAGGCTTTGACACACACACACACACAAAAAAAAAAACAATCATAGCATATTATTTCTGTGACAACATTTTTGTTGTTGTTACTATGGGATGGTATTATTTACCAGCTCCATGTATTTTCAGCTGTTAATGGAGAATCTTACACTGTGACTCACAGGTAGGATCAGTTGCTTTCTCCATGTAGAAGATTGCAGAACACTTTCTATTCAGGACTGGTAGGCAGCTGCTAGCTTTGCTTTTCCCATGAAAATTCAGATCTGCTTTACTCTTTGCCATTGTCCAAGTGTGGAAGATTTTACAAATCTGGGCCTGCATTCCCCTCCTGGTGCTATTTCTTTACAGCATAGGCATTTCAGCCTTGTACTTTTCAGAGCATTCTCTACCCTATTAGATCTTTGCACTGTTAGTTGCTCCTTTTTGTTGTTGCTGTTGTTCGTTTTTTTTTGTTTGTTTGTTTTTGTAGATCATCTCTGGTGTTAGAGCCCAGCTGTGTTAGGTGCAGTATAAACATTCTGTCAGGACAAAAGGTGTGTGTCTGCCTTCCTTGGCAAGGAGAAGTTGACAGAAAGTTCATCACTGGGAGAAAAAATAGGTACATTTTTTGAGATAAGGAGTGTGGCATCTTTGTAGTTTGAGCTTGGAAGCAAATGGTGACTGTGAACTCAGCAGGAATAGGATGGGTTGCCCTGTCATAGGTGAGTAAACTTACCAAGCTCTTGTGGTCAAATCTTTCTCCTCTGTAAGGCAAGCCTGGAGGAAATTTGATGGTGAGGTGTGGAGGGGAGGAGCCTTGGAGTTTGATACTGTAGGTATCTGGGGTAGGGTATATTAACTTGGCATCTGGATTTAAGGGCACTAACACAGAGTCTGTAGACAGAGTACAGGTCTGAGAAAGGGAGTTGTTGGTTTTGTGCTAGTTATAAGTCATATTAATTAATATGGAACATACTAATATCAGTTATAATATTTTATTATATACTGCTATCATTCTTCTCTAGTGCTACTGTGGGTGGTTTGTAACTAACTACGTGCTGTTTGCCTCCAATGGGACTGCTGTCCAGTAAATAGATTGTGTCTAGTGGAAATGCATCTCTGCATGGTTAGAAAGCTGCCTGGCAGAGAAAGACCTGGGAGTATTGGTTGATAGTCAGCTGAATATGAGCCAGCAGTGTGCTCAGGTGGCCAAGAAGGCCAACAGCATCCTGGCTTGCATAAGAAGGGAAGTGATTGTCCCCCTGTACTCGGCTCTGGTGAGGCCACACCTCAAGTACTACTGTGTTCAGTTTTGGGCCCCTCACTACAGGAATGACATGGAGGTGCTTGAGCGATTCCAAAGAAGGGCAACGAAGCTGGTGAGGGGTCTGGAGAACAAGTCTTACGAGGAGCGGTTGAGGGAGGTGGGATTGTTCAGCCTGGAAAAGAGGAGGCTCAGGGGCAACCTTATCACACTTTACAGGTACCTTAAAGGAGGCTGTAGCGAGGTGGGGGTTGGTCTGTTCTCCCACATGCCTGGTGACAGGATGAGGGGGAATGGGTTAAAATTGCGCCAGGGGAGCTTTAGGTTGGATATTAGGAAGAACTTTACGGAAAGTGTTGTTAGGCATTGGAATGAGCTGCCCAGGGTAGTGGTTGAGTCACCATCCCTGGAGGTCTTTAAAAGACGTTTAGATGTAGAGCTTAGGGATATGGTTTAGTGGAGGACTTGTTAGTGTTAGGTCAGAGGTTGGACTAGATGATCTTGGAGGTCTCTTCCAACCTAGATGATGCTGTGATTCTGTGATTCTCTATTCCCCAGACACTCATGGTGCAATGTGAGGGGAATCAGTGCACTTACTGCACTGCATGACAATATCTGCCTTTTGTTTTCCCTAGTTTCTACCTCAGTTGGCCTTGCCAAAATGTTGGATTTATGTGGTGAGTCTGTGGCAGCAGGGGCTGCAGGGAGGTGCAGAGCCCCAGCACTGCCCCATGTAAGAGTAGAGCCAGCTCCATCCAGGAGGGACCTCCACATTCTCTGACAGGGGGGTTGCATGTAGTTACTGTGTATTTTTAATAACACAACAATATGTGAAAGTATATTGGAAGAGCTAAATAATGGTGCAACAGGAGAAAAAGTCCTGGGAACATTTCTATTTATCTTAAAAACAGATTAATCTGGGTCCTTAAAAACAACCAGTCTGTGCATAATCATGGTTATTTCTCAGCAGTTAAGCAAGAAAGAATTAGGATGTTTGAGAGCTTTAATTGTATATTCCCTTAATGCATACGGATCTTTTTGAGATGTAAGTTTAAATATTGCTTGTTTTTTTTTTAGGTTTATTAAGGACTGAGTGACTGCGCAGTTCATGAGAAGGCACTGAAACAAATGTGATGCTGAACCTTCTACCTTTGGGCTGACAGAAAATGTGCACTTTTTGCTGCAAAGTTCCCTCATGTCCTCATCTTCAGAAGTGTTTGGCATCAGCTTAACTCTTTTTCTGCTGAAATCAATGGCAGGATAAAGAAGTTTCTACCTTGTATTTTCTTGCTTATATTTTGATAATGTCATTTTCATTGTCTTTAAGGAATGGTGAGAATTTGTTTATTGAACAAAAAGATTTGACTTTTTTCAGACTGTTTTGCAGCAATCCACATGCATCACAGGGGTGGAAGAGAAATAATTGGCCTATAACTTTGCACAGTTCAGGGAAAACATACAATTAGCATTGCTGCAAATTGCTCCCGGATGAAATTGGTGAGATGAGAAGTAAAAAAGCCAAAGAGCCCTTGAAGTTGGAATATTTCCCTGTTCGCCGTAGGATGTTTATGATCTTAAGACATCAGCTGTATCTCTGGGTCTTGTTTTCATAATGAAGTATCTCTTGAGATTTCTTCCACCAGAATAGTCAGTGTTAGCGTGGGAGACATCAAAGTAAAGCTAGATAACTGGCAACTGGCACGGCAGCGTGGGGTAAAAGGTGAATACTTTGTGAAATGATGCCTGCAGGCTGTATATTACACATCAAATACAGGCTCTCCAGAGCTTTAAAACCAGAGCACCATAAAACTCTAGGTGACTCCCTTAATGGGTTTAAAAATAATTCTCCCAAGCTTGCTCCCTGTTGTTCACATAGTCTCTCACCTGTGACAGAGAGCAGTGGCAGGCTGCAGTGAAGGAATGAGAGGGGAGAGGAGACACAGAGCAGGAAGGAGCCAGAGACAGCTGGTAGTCTCACAGTATAACATAACTGCTCCAGCACTCCCCAGGGCCAGGGGCCAGGTGCAAGGGTGGATGTTCAAAGGAGACTGAGGAAGGGAGTTGCCCAATCTCATGTAAAATCATTTCAAATTGGGCAATTATTTGCCTTAGGCTTCTATGTTTTGTAGTAATATCTATGTGGGGGAGAAAAAGAGCATGTGTATCTTAGGCCTTAAAGGGTGAGATGGTATTTTGACATTTCTCTCTTCTTCATGCGCAGTTTGGAGTGCTCAGCTCTTTCCATTACATTCCTGTTTTTATGCCACATGTAAAGTATGAAGCAGTTCAATGGGCAAGAATTATGCAAATTGAGACAAATTCGTTGAGACACAGAGCCAGTCTGAACAGAGTCTTGTACAGGTTTCTGAAGGTTTAGGAAAAAGCAGTCCCAAAGGATTCAAAACATGTTTCCACTTGGCTTCCCATTTATACCTCAGCATGGTGGGAAGATGTCAGCCTTTATGCACCCATGCCAAGGAATAAACCATTCCCTAATCTTGGTTTCTTATCTTGTGTCACTAGAATAGGCCCAAGAAGACTTAAAACACCCCTTGTTATTACTGAATGCTACTGAATGTCTCCCAAGAACAACAGGCATGGGGAGCTGAGACGTGATATTTCTAATAGAAACAGAGATCTGGGAAAACTCAAATTCCTGTAAAGACCTGTTTATTTCTCAGGCCAGATGTAACTGAATCTTTACAGCAGTGGAAAAGATCCCAAGGTATAACTCTATGATATTATTTTATTTCTTCTTTATTTTTTTCCCTCACTAATGAGTTCATCTCATGGTGGTTGAGCTACTTTAAAGCACAGGTTTTGTCTTTCATGGGCTGAGTTTCAAGGCCTCATGTCCCTGCCTGTAAAAAAGCAGTGCAGTCTTCGTATTTGGTTTCCATGCAATCAGATGTCAGGTCTGGCTACCTCCTAGCCTGCAGCCCTGTCACAACTCCCCAGGACATATACTGATGATAGGAGTCAGAGAAACATTTCCCAGCCGGTGATTGCTGCTGCTCACACTCTCCTCTGGTTTGGAGCTTTACAGGGTGCACTGTGTGTACACAGTGAGGCTGTGCCAGGTCTGCAGGGAGGCCTCTGTGCCCCGTGTGAGAGCAGAGCCAGTTCCAGCCTGCAAGGTCGGTGCAGAAGGAGGGCAGGAGAGAGGACCCAGTGGAGCAGGCTGACCCCCTGCAGCCCATGGGTCCCATGGCGGGGCAGGTCTCCACGCTGCAGCCCTCCATTGAGTCCTTTTTACCCATGACAGTAATTGCTGAGTGACCTCCCTGCCCTCATCTCCACCTACAAACTTTGTTTTTTCTCACCCTGTTCCGCTGTGGATGGGGAGTGAGAGAGCAGCATGGTGGAGCTGAGCTATCTGCCAGCATTAAACCACAGCACGGGAAGAAGATTATAAGTCTCTGGGGAATGAGGGAGAGAAGGAGCTAGCAAAGACTTGTCTGAAGTGATGGGATGAGAGCTGGGAGTCTGGGGCTGATTCTGTGGTGCTGTGGGACATAAGGAAAACACATTAGCAAACCTTAATTTTGCTGCCCCAGGAAATGCTAAATTTGATTAAAAGGATTTCTGACCACGATAGTTTGGGGGTGTAGACAAAGAAAATTCAGTTTTGGCTGTTCGACACTGTGCGCAGCAGTGCCTGTATTATCCTTGGTGAGTTGGAGGTGATGACAATGGCAAGGAGCCTGATACATGGTGACTGGTAATTGCAGCAAGAACATGCCTTGATTCCATGGCTCTGCAAAAAATAAAATAAAATAAAAATGAGAGAGAGCAGTGTAATTGGCACCAGGTAGCAGGTGTGAAAACCCCAGAGACATTATCCAAAAACAACCCTGGCCACTTAAAAGTCAAACCCCAACCACCCTCAGAAGTGTTTCTCTCCTTGCTCTCCTAGTAATGACTTCCTCGCAAGGGAACAGCCCTGCTGTTCTGTCCCTGCATGGACATCTAATTGGGACTCCTCCGACCAGCCAGACCATGAAGGAGCAATTTACTGTGAATTTACTGCGGACTCTACCTAGGAAATGAGAACCATGCTCCTGTGAGTTGGATCTGGTTCGCCCCAGCCCTAAGCTCTAGGAACAGGGGCAGAAGAGGAAGGAACTCTTGCTAAACCCATAAAAATGGTCATCTGGAAAAGGCAGCCACTGTGCGGCTGCTTGTGTTTAAAAAACAAACTTAAAATATTTTGGGGGGTTGTTTTTTGTTTTGTTGTTCTTCTTGTTTTCAATTATATTGATGCTGGGGGGGGGGTTGAGCTGAAAGTTGTTTGCATGCAAGGGGTATGGCATTGTCTTGAAGTCACTGGGATGTACTTGCAAGGTCCTTATAGGGAGCAACAGCCTGTTTGTATGGCCAGGAACCTGGCCCCCCAAAGAGACTGTCCAGTAGCAACATTATCTAGAGGCAATGACCAGGACAGCGTTCTTGGACATGGCTATCTTGTGCTGCAATGTCAGACCTGGGAGACTATGACTGAAAGCATATGCAAGAGGAAGCCCCCAGGCTTCTGTTTTGAGGGCAAGGGAGGAAGGTGGAGGGAAGAAAGATGGAGGAGTCTGATGTTTTTAGAGACCTGGTCCCCAGTGATCTGTGTGTGCTGGATCTGTGCAGTAGAGTTTGAGATGCTGCTCCTGCTCTGGGTCACAGGAGAAGCCTGTTGGGGCTCGAACTGCCCCACTCCAAAACTACTTGTTATTTTCTCAGGGTGGTAGAAGGGAAGGTCGAAGTTGCTTAATCCTCCCAGTTTTTTCATTGAAGCAGATTTTTGTCCATATAGCAGAGGTATAATCCTGGGCTTTTGAGAAATATCCTATCTTCATCCTATAAGTAACATGCAGTGTCAGTTAATCATCTTCACAACTTGCCATTTCCTTCCTCTCCTTTACAGTGTTCAAATGTATTTTGAAAGCTTATGGAAATAGCTCCATTTCATTATGGGTTTGCCCTCAAAGACACACAAGACACGTACTTTAGGAACAGAGGGCTTTGATGTGTGGAAGGCCGCCCCGCCTGTGGTCCCCTAGAGAGACCTCTCTCTCCTCCAGAGTCCATTGGCTGGGACTGGACCACAACAAAGAACCTTAACACAGGGTCCTATCTCCTCTGGGCCATAGCAGTTGTGTCCTATGGAGCAAATATCATGACGGGTGTCAATGGAGGCTCCATGTTCACCCATTGCTGATGATGAGCTTCTAGCTTTTAATTATGAAATTATACTCCCCCATTCCCCACAAGGAAACTAAAGAAACCATTGAAATTTGTGTAGGTTAAGTCAAGTATTCAAGTGCAAGGAAATGGCAGATTTATAGTTGCGACTATAATCTTGCACATGTGCTTTGATGCATGTACTTTAGTAACCTGACTCCCTGCATTTCCAAAACAGACTCGTAGGAAGCCGAATTATGGCTGCCCAGGTAAGCTTGGATCAGGCATTTCCAGCTTCTGAGTGCCTAACTCCCCACCAATACACCACTTTGACATCAGGTGACATGAGCATGTGTGCAAAGCTGATGGCATGGCATTTTGTGTTTTGTGTGCAGCGTAGCTCAGGCTGGTGAGAGGTGAAAGCATGCGGGTGGCCCTGGTGTTGTATGGCTTTGAGGGTGTTGTACGTTGATCATCTCCACTGCCAGAACACTTAACAAATTTTGTAGTTTTCTGGCTACAGTGGGTTTACTTTTGCAGGCAGCTTTAAAATGTGGCAGCATCTGACATTCACTAAAACCAAAGGCATGCCTGTTGACTGTTGAATTTCACCTGTAATATCCTCTCTGGAATCTCCATAGATGTTTTTTCAGTAAGACAGAAACATTTTATTATTATTATTATTATTATTTTTATTTTTATTTTTTTTTGAGAGGAATTAATATCTTGTTCATTCGTGACTCTGTTTAGGAATTCATATTGTGGAAGTTCAAAAAGTACTTTGCCAACAACTTTGTGTCCTGTGAGCAGGATACATCCAACTGCTTCTCCTGTAGCTGTGCAGAATGTGACATGGCAGTATGTGTAACAAGTGTTTCTTGGTATAACTTTACCCTGTTGCCTTTCTGATGCTCAGCATGCTTGGAGGTACTCCACAAACTGAACCAGAAGCACACCTGTGTCCTTATTCCTTCTGCAAACAAATACTTTTGTTTTGTTTTGTTTTGTTTTTCCACAGAGGAATTTGACTAGAAAATTAAAGAAATTTTAAGATTAAGGCTGGCAGGAGAGGGTCCTGCTTTAGTTTCCCTACATTGTTTGTGGTGTATACAGTTCTTGTTCATGACCATCTTTACACTGGTGTTGCTCCACTGCAAAATTTAAAGATGACTAGGAGCAAAGAAGAACTGCAGTTAGCTCATGTGAATATCCAAACTGAGCTCCAGGCCTGCCCCACAGCTTCATACCTGCTACACCTTCCTGCAGTAGATTTTAAAAAGTATCAATCCCTTGGTTTAGAAAAAGCAAATTCTGAACTACCTAACAAAACTGCTTAAGAAGACTATGAAATTTCCTCAGACAGGGTGCCTAAGTGACAGTCCCTCCCATGGGGTGATAGGGTGGCTCTAGGCTTGCAGCTTTGGCTAAGTCTCCAGGCTGCATGCAGTCGGCCCTAACCACAGCCCACAGGAAGCATCAGTTCTGTCTCGGAAGGATGATCTTGTAAAGAGGTGGCACAGAAAATGTTCTTTCCAGGATGGGTTTAAATAACCTCAGTGGGTGCTGGAAGAGAACAATGACCCTGATTGCTGACAGATTCATGTAACAGAGAAGATACAGCCAAAGCTGGGGTTTCTCTGACTTGTGCTTCATTCCAGAAGTCCAAGTACCTTGTAGCAGTTGAGTTCTGCCAATGAAACTTCCAATTTGAGTTCTCCTCTTGGGCGTAGGTCCAGTATCCTTCATTTATCAGAGGAGCTATGATATCCTGGTAGGAGCCTCTAGAACATAAAACAATGTAAAAGGACTTTGGCATAATAACACATCCATGTCTTCCTCATCTCTCAAACGCTGGCTCAACAACGTGAATGTCTCTCAGAGACCAACAGTATAAAATGTAGGCTGAATACTGATTTGATGACTTCTCATTAGCTGCATACATGCATTATATTGATTTACAGTAGAAGATATAATTCTGATAAGCTGAGTTGAATCATATCCTTTAAAAGGAGAAATGACACATTAATTTGTTGTGAGGTGGCAAATATCCTGGTAGCTGGACATGGGAGTGAGTCAGATGGATGAATCGTGAATCATTCACGGAGTTGTCAAAGCACAGGTCGGTTTCCCATAAAAAGCTGGTTGTTTAGAACAAGTTGTCAGAAGACCAGCTGAAACTGATATGACCTTGTCTTGCTTCAGAACTGAATGCTGAATAATTTTGTTTTTTTACCTAATCACACAAAAATGTTAACATTAATAACGACTAGAAATTCCCCACTTAAACAAAACATCTACATATTACAAAATTCAAATGTTTGCAGATTCCCAGTTAACACCATCTCTGAAAAAATATCCCCCTTCCCCAGCAGCTGTCTTGATATTTAACAATCCTTTACATTGCAGCTGCTGTTTAGCTAATCCCAATTTCTTTTAAGCTATCTGTTGGGATCTAATTCAGGTCATATTGAAGGATTTCAATCTATCTCAACCCGTCATTTAAGAATGATTCTTTACACTAACTCTGTCATCTAATACAAGGTGTAAGAGTCCACTATCAATTGAAGATGCAAGAAGAGGCAGAGGGTATGCAAATAAGGAGGGAAAATAGACTTTCCTGGTCTATAAATACATCTTTGGGGAGACAGTTTTGGATGTAAGAGAGTTTTATCCAGATGGTGAAGACATAGGGATGTATCACTTCAGGAAAAGACTGTCAAAAGAAGTCTACTGATTCTACAGCAAGGAAGGTAATTGATCTTCAGCTCTTACACTTCCCATGCTTATTCTGGATTGCACTAAAATAAAACTGCTTCATTTGGGTGTGAGAAAAAAATACACCTTGTTCATTTTCAGATTCATCTTAGTGCACTTTAACACTAGGTGAGCTTCCAATGGGTAGTGAAAAGAGGGAGAGTATTACTCAAATTATAGAGAACATCCTTAACTACAGGTCTGAAAACAATTACAGAGAGAAGTTATAATCAGAAAAATGCAAACTTTAAAATACATCTGATGTGGTTCCTTGCCAGCCAGAGGCACTGAAACCACAGGAACCATCAGTGGAGCTCTGTTGTGTCTTAGGGACTGGTGTCTTTCTCCCTCCCATTTATGCTTAGGTAGTACAGTAGTCTTTGCTGAGCTGTAGCTTTGGATGAGCTGCTTGGCATCCATGCAGTAGCTCTTGGCACATGGATAAGGCGATTTAAGAACAATTATGCTGTTGGTGTCCAGATCAGATTCCCTACATGCTGATCCTCTCACTAGTCTGTCTTTTCTCTTTAGTCTCTGAAATCATAGTTAGAAACATTCACTGTAATATTTTCATATCACATATCTTTAGGCTTTTTTCACTGAGTTGCAGTTCCATTTGACTTTATTTTACTGGCATCATTTGGAGACCACACATGATGAATCAGCATGTTCTGCTTGCACCGGTGCTGTCATATCTCTGATGCCTTCCTGGGTCGTAGCCTGTAGTTAGATGTAAACTATTGTGTCTGCTCCAGGGGTCACTGTGTGAAGTCTTCTGGTCTGTGTGACACATGAGGACAAGGTAGGTTGCCACAGTGGTTTGCTTGGCTATGAGCTATGAAATAAGGAAATCTTAACGAAAGGATAGCAGTGGAAGTTTTTGGCCAGAATGGGAGATAGTAGCAATACTTGCCTCTTGACATCTTTAAATCTTGGTGGCAGAGCAGGATGTGGTGGACAAGGGGTAAAACCATGAAAGTGGGGAGCAAGTATTCAGTCAAAATATTCTGTTTGAGCCTGGAAGCAATATGTGTGTCTTGAGCCTCTATCAAGTTGGAAAGCAAGATCTGGTGGAGTAAGCACAGCTGTTTGCAAACAGTGAGTCAGGATAGCCATGGGCAGGACTGGTGCCACAGACAATTGTGGCCAGAAGGAGCAGGGAAAACCAGACTTGGTATGTGGAATCAGAGCATTTGGCACAACTGAAGTAGTAAGAAGACATATGGCAGCTAAAGCAGAACTGGTGCTGCAGCCTACCCATAACACGTGAGAGAGGGCATTCAGCAAATTCAAATTCAAACTACAGTCCATCTCTGAGCAAAGAGGCTAGACCAATCACACGTGCTCTGGTGCTAATTATTTACTTCATTCCTGTGCTATGAGAGAAGAGCAGGCTAAATCAAATGAGAGCTGCAGGACATTGGAAACCATTGGACACCCTGGAACAAATCAGAATCAGGAAATACAAGGACAACCTGTGGATCAAAGGGTATGAATCCAGGTTCCCAAATAAAGGGGTGATTATGTGAGCAGTTAAGGAGGGATTAGAATTGTAGGTGATAATAGTAAGCAGCTGGAAAGGGAGACCATAAAGAGCCAGAAATAAAATAAAAGACAGGTGGAAAAAAAAAAAAAAAAAAAAAAAAAAAGAACAGATGAAGGAGGCGTGATGGGAATCTTACCCTAATTAAAGATTTAAAAATATGAAATGAAGTGCTCTGAGGCACCTCATGTTCATATAAAATCATGGAATGAGGCACTCTGAGAGGTGCTCTGACTCCAGCTGATACTCTGGCTTCTTCCACATCTTCCTAGGTTCTGATCTGGGCAGGAGAATGCATATTCCCTGAAGGAAAGATTCTCTTAAGAAGTGCTTTTGTGATAAGTCTGGTCTTTGAATTGTTACTGAAATGCTACTCCTGTTTGACAGGACTGTGGTCAAGCAGAAAACTATTCTAGATGCCTCCAGCATTTCCTTTATAGTTGGATGCTTCTTTCTTAGCCAGCTGCTGGAGGCTTAGAGAAGCCTGCTGGGATTTCAGGAAACTAGAACATGACAGTGTTGAGCTGGAGGGAAAAAGCCTCACAGATCTTGTCAAAAGCACTCAACAGTCTGTTCCAGGAGCTGTTTTTCTTCTTTACTGCAGGCTTGTAGCTGGGATTGAACATGGGTGCTTTAGAGCTGATACGAAGAACCAAGCTTGGTTGAGCGACAGCACATGGTTGTTCTTCAATGTATGGTAGGCCAACAAGAGCTGGGTCTAAGCCCTGTGGCTGACCTGCCCATAGATCCATTGCAAAGGGTAGCTCTTAGAGGAAAGTTGAACTGTTCTGCCTTTTCAGCATGCCTTTTCTTTCTTACGTGGCTAGATCACACTTAAGATTCAGGAAAATGCCTTTTACATGCAAGTTAGACCTATCTTTGCACTGAAAAACTATGGCTCCATTATTTCCAGTTCTGGTTCTTCATAACTTTTACACAGAGTCATTATAATTCCTTTACACTGCTCAAGAAACAGTTTGAAGCTAAAGATAGCAACACATAACAGAAAGGAGGGAGTAAAGCCAACTTAACTTGAATATGCTTTTGTTCTTCATTTCAGAATAAGAAGCTATCCCAAGCCCTTAGTTTTGGTGTATGACCTGATATCTTTGTTACAGCTCCTCTCTTTTTTCTTCCCCTTGCAAGGACCATCAGGTTCATGTATGAAAAAACATGTTACGTGTTTAGGACACAGAGAAGGTGAAGATGTCTCCTGGTGCTTCCAGACCTAGTCTGGGGCTTTTCAGAGTGGTGACATCTATCAGGAGTCAGATGAATAGGAGGAGGCAAGCTTGTAGTAGAAGTTGCACCACTTGTTCACCATACGTGCACAGGCCATCTTCCCATACAGACAGAAGCTGATGGATCGGCCAACCATCAGCTGGCATTTGGGCAAGTGGGGATGGGGTCTGGAGGATTTTATGCATGTTTTGTTGTTTTGTACAACAGAGCTGTTTGACTGGTTGCCAGTGGTGGCTGGCTGAAGAGAACTTTCCAGATTTTATCACATTTTAGTGGAAACTGGCATTCAAAATATGCCAGGCTGTGGGGCCACAGTCTCACCTACAGGGGGCTGAAGTTGCTTCACTGCCTTCTGCTGTACGATGGCATTGTGTACCTAATGATTTGGTGCTGGTGTCCTTCTGAACAGCACATCCCAGGAGGGTCAGAAAGCCTCTCTCTGATCTTAGATCAGCAATGCCAAGCTCTTCCAAACACACTGAGCACAAATTAATTTACAGGAGCCACTGATGACCCTTGAAGTTCTCATGGAAAAACATGAAAACATATAATTTATTCAGTCATCTCCAGCATCTAACTGCTCTCAGACTAGTCTCTTGTTTTTTACAGCTTCCTGTCTTGTCTCGTCCCCTGCATGACTTCTGCTGGAAAGGTTGCCAAACTGGCCATGAAATAACCAAATGCCAGCAAGTTTGATGTTTTTCTTGCTATCCTCTCATGTGCAGGGCTGGTGGGTTGTTTGTTAACATTTTCCCTGTCATATCTACCCTTGCTTTTTCTAGCCAATGGCTACTTGCCAAAAGCATCTTTTTAAGAGCTAAATAATAAAATTATTGCAGTTGGAGCTGCCTCAAAATCTCAATGAATTTTAAAGGAGAAATCTCTTATGACAGTGGGGGAATAATGATACATCTTTTGAGGCCAGAGGAAACTATGTGGAATTCTGAAGTTATTTCTCCTTCCCCACCCTTCAACCAGTTCCTGAAATATTTTCTTAAACCAAACTAAATCCCACATTTTTACCAAACTTACTGCCAGTGTGAACATTTATGATAGAGAAGAAAATTGTCTAATAAATATCAAGATTCTGGTTTGAAAAAGGCTAATCTAGACAGAGTTTGAAGTTGGAGAGTGTCTCTGTGATCAGGTCTCTACAAATTTCCACTGGAAGCCTGATGGCTTGTGGGGGAGGTTGGCCCATTTATCTCATGTGCTATGGATGAACATGAGTTCCAAATAGTGGGAATGGTCCGGTGCTGATGGGTTGGGATTTGGGAAGCCACTGATCACTTTTGTAGCTCTTCCAGAGATTCCCTGTTGTGAACTTAGGCTAGCATCCAAGATGTGACAATTCAGCTAGAGACACTATTTATGTGACTAACTTGCATCCGGGGGAAAGGGGTCACCCAGAGCTCATGAAAGGAATCAGTTCTGTTGGTTCCCTTCAACTCTTTTACAAGAACATAAAAAAAAAAAAAAAATGCAGCAGGGATGCTAAAATAACAGGATTCTAGTCTCTTGTGACTTTTGAGGTGGTTCTTACTGCTTTGCTTCCCCTCAAAATGTTTCAAACAGTTCTAGCAAGTGGTAGCTGGAAGGCTCCAGCGAGACGTCCTGGGAGTGGTTCACATTTGCATTTTCAGTTCAGGTACAAAGAAGTGTTTAACTTTTTATGAAGGCACACCTACCTACTTCCAGTTCATTGCAAGGAGCCAGGATCTGGGGTCCAAGCTGGCTTTCCTCTGGTTCTTGCACCACTACTAAGGTAGACCCAACTAACAGTGTCTGCTGTTGGTTTTATCTGTCCAGCTGTTATGCTGAAGTCAGTGCTATTCGATGTATTTTTTTGTTCAGACTAACACTTAACTTCAGCAGGAGTATTTGCCTTGAACTAGTTGATGCTTGGGTGTGTTTCAGACAATTTCATTGCTAGGTACAGCAAGAAGAAATTGTCTTCTGTAGCTACAAGGGTTTTTTGTTAACTTATTCCTCAATGTGAATTTTACTTTTGCTCTCCCAGTGGAGCCAAAACTAAAGGAGCAGAGACCAGGAGTAAATTTCTTTTGGATTTATGTGAGCATTGCCTTGGGTCTCCATAAAGCAGGACTGAATTCCTGCCCTTGATTTACCACCCCTTAATATCAGCATCAGTAACTCTGTTGGGTTTAACTCGCACTGCCCAGGCCTGTCTTCCCTCAGTGATGGATACCTCCATCACCTCCCCAGCAGCATTCAAGGTTTTGTAAGGAAAATTGGAAGGAAAACATTGCAGGCACTTGTCCTGTGCTGCAGACCAACACCGCAGAAGACACTTTCCTTGCTTCCTTTCAGCTCTTCAGTCTGCCAGCCACTGCGGTGAGAAAGATCCAGTTCATCCAGCAGTCGCAGTCATATGTGAGGTGGGAAGCTCTGGTCTCTCTCATCGGAGGAATACAAGGGAAGTGTAACAGCGAGCAGTGCCTTGTGCAAGGCCAAGGAACATGATGATAGAAGGCTGGCTCGGAGCAGAGGAGGGCTGCAAGAAACGATAGCGGGGGCTAAGGGTCAGGCTTGAAGAGCAGGGAAACTTATCCCCTGTTTTTCTCCTGTTGTCCATACCACACTTCATCCATCTGGTTCCAGTTTGACTTCCTGTTGTGTTTGGTGCAATTCTCATATTGCAGCCCCAGCACTGCCAGTCCCAATGGCAACAGCAAGTGAACTGACTGTCAGTATATGCTCAGGCATGTTAAAGTGAATGAAAGCAGGTACATCCCTTTTTTTTTTTTTTTTTAGTGGTTGAAAGGAGCCAGGGGGAGGGCAGCTTGGGGGAAAGGTACTTATTACAGGCTCTGAGACCTTGGGAACAGACAGCTTCACGTCTGTCGCACATACTGAAGCCATTTTTCCCAGGCAATGAGGTAGATAGCACCTGATGCTCTGTTGGTTTTGTTTTATACTCAGTTTTTTAAATGTGTGGAGGCTTACTGCATGCATGCATTTGGATAGGACACCTGGTTTCTCCGCTGGGGAACTCTTAGATGCAAACAGATGGAGAAGCTGTCAGAGGGAGTCTTGCTCCAGGGATAAAATTCAGCGATGGTTGAGGTACATGGAGCAAATGGCATTTAGGCATCTGCTGGCCTAATTGCTTCACTTCCCTGCCTTCCCTCTTCTTCCCCCCTTAACCTGCAGTCAGTCTGGGAGACATATGAAGTATATTGCTGTGAGGTTTTAAAATACTTGGCAATGAGGGAAGTGTTGGGTGAAAGATAAAGTCAGAGGTACCTTTTCTTGTGGTGTGAGCCAAAGATTATTGCAGGTTTGGAGTTCTTGGGCAAGGATTTTGCAAGAGAATCTGTTTTGTAACTTTTTTTATTGTTTTATTGTTTCCTCTGTAGAAAACATGCTTAGCTGGCTCATTACAGCATTTACCAAGAATTTGTTCTAGGACAGGATTAATTAATTTTACTGTCAACATGTCAGTTTTCCACCACTGTTCTGTTTCGTGGTCTCCCTTGGGGAAAAAGAGATCAACTCAGGGGCAAATGCTATGGTGATGGGCATGCTGAAGTCTCCTTTTCCTCAGAAGATACATTTATTTTAGGGATGGAAAGATGTTTGTATGCATTTAAAAAGGCTTTAACCTAGAACTTTTTGGAAGTGGTTGCAGTTTGGGACACTTGTGTGTGCCAGCAGCAAATACCATGTTGATTACCTTTTGTTCTGATTTGAGAGAGGATCCCAGGAGGTGACTGGAGAAACTGTTGGTACTTCAGCTTCTATTGTGCTTTCAAGTGAGATGTCTGACAACACACTAAGGCACAGGAAAAAGCAACAGTCCCCTCTGAGAGAGGGAAGAGCATTGGGTCTGCTGGCAAGGCTTTGGTGGTATTTACCAAGGAATCATGAGAAGAACAGGAGCTACACATCTCTCTTTTTCACTCTTCTTTCTGAATGAAGTTTGTCAGTAAGGAGAGAAGCCAACACTGGCAGTTTCTCTTCCCACATGGCTGAGATGCAGCCAAATACAGGAGAGGGGAAGTCAGTAAGTTTGCCTTCGACCCCCTGTGCCTCTGGGAAAAAAAAAAAAAAAAAAAAAAAAACTTGCAAATTCAAGTAGTAGCAAGGGGAAAGGTCCTGTAGCTTTCAGTAGGGATGAATGGGCAGGAGCAGGGGTGAAGGACAGATACATCACAGTTGAAGTGGCATGAACAGACCAGCAAACCCATGGTGAAGACATTTCTGCTAGTGGTAAGTAGTCCTGGAGAAAGGTGCTGGTTGTGTCTGACCACCTGCGTTCAGACTCCAGTGTTAGAAGTAAGGGCACCTAGTTCAGTTGTTAAAGGACTCATCCAGGACTGAGAAGGTAGGAAAGATTTCGAAAAAAAAAAAAACAAACAAAAAAAAAAAAAAACACCTTGGCTTTGCTCCTGCCTTTTGTGTGACTGCAGTCGTGTCAGCAGAGTCCTCCAAACCACTCCTTGTCATGTTTCTTCTCCTATGAGTAGTCCTGTTATATTCAAGCTTGCCATCTTTCTCCAAATTTCCCCCTTAAAACAGGCCCATAGATGTAATAGCAGGGAAAATTAATACGATTGCTTATGATCACTGATACCTGGGGTCTGGTCTGTGTGCTTTTTGCTAGTTGTCATTGTTTCTTTGCCGTCTTTCCCCCTCCGTTTTCCTTGCATCTGCCCACGTCTTGGACTGTGAACTCCCTAGAGCATGGACCAATGGATGTGTTTGTCCACCTTGTACACCACCCTGACCTAAGCTTCCAGGTATCACCAACTGCAAATGGCAAATACTGGTCATATGGTGGTTAGAGCCCCGGGGAGAAAGGGATGTGAGGAGCACATTAAATGTTTGCTGCGCTGCTGAGTTCCTAGGAGTTGTGGGACATCTGTCAGAAAAGCTTTATTTAACCTAAAGATCACGCAATCCCAGTCTTCACCCAAGTATCCTGTGTCTTTTTCACTACACATGCTCTTTAACCCAGCTCTTCTGAAGAGTACTCTTGTCCCATATGATTTGCATTAGCTCTAATGAGAACTATCCATGCAAATCTCCCACTCAGCTAACAGTGACAGTTCCTGGTTGACAGGCTAATCTCATCCATGTGGAGAGCTTTTCAATGAGGTGGCTTTATAGCTCAGTAAAATTAAAACTCATTAACTTTTAAAAAAGAAAAAGAGTTTAATATCTTATTTGTGGACAGCAGCCTTGTGCTTGCAAACGTTGACTGCTGTATGGTGTTTAATGGCCCAAGGGAGACCAGTTGGTAAAGACACTTGGAGTAACGAAGGGATGAAGGTCCTAGAGATGACATTCAGAAATGCACAGCATTATTGCTGGCTTTTATAGGAGCAGAAATTATCCAGGTATCTGTGTATGGTAAATGAATCCCTTTATAGATGTGTCTGCATGGACTTCTTACATCTCCTGCTGTATGCAGTGGGGTAACAATCAGGTATGGTCCTTGGAGCTGCTGCACTCCATACTCAGGAACAGCTGGTACTCAGGACTGAAAGCAAGATTCAGGGTCAGACAGAAATGTTGGCAGGATATTCTCCAGGATGCTAAAATGTGTATTTATTATTTCACAGAAGCCAAGAATTCCTCTCTCCTGCAGATTTTCCATTTTTAAACATTTTGGGACATTGAGGTGTTAGAGAAGTAGTGAATGACCATGTAAGCAAGCAAGTAGAAACCATGCTGGGAACTGTTCTAGAATTAATGAGTGATGTGTCCCAGGACTTAGATGTGTTCACCTCTCTTACTTCAGCAACCTCCTACCTGTTTTCTTCTTTTTCCCCACAGATGTGAGGAGCAGGCTTGGAGCTTTAGACAGGAATTGAATGTTCTGAACCAAAAATCACTCTCTTGGCAACTGTTGTACAAGTATAGTCAATGCATGAAATATCTTTTCTGACTCCCTCTGCATCTGCCTTTTCCTTTTTGATGGCTCTGAAGCCACATCTGTTTGACAAGGCTAAGCTGCTTGATGCATATCTTACTCCCCTAACCAACAGAAGTGCAGAAAATGGGTGCATCAGTAGAGAGTCAGTAGGCAGTGTCAGATGAAAGACACACTTCTTCCTGCAATTCTAGCCAGCTGCGCTAGCTGAAATAAAAATACAGCTCGAGAGAAGTGTATGTGATATTTCTTCCTCCATCCAGCACTCAGCTGCAGTTCCCTGTGCACCTTAAGGCAGAGATCATTTGCCAGAGCATACACGGATGGGAAACAATACCACTGGAAATAGCTGGAGCCGTGATATTTATCATAAGACAGAGAAGCGTTCTACTAGAGGCCTGATGCAGGCTTCTCTATCTCTCTCCATCCAGGCATGCAGGTGGGCTTCGCCTGGCCACATCCTCCAGCCATGCACTGCACACCCAGCAGGCACGCCCGAAGCTCAGCCAGGAGAACCCATGTGATGGTGGTGTGTGAGATGCCAGATTCCTACCAGGTCAGAGACAGGTCAGGAGTGAGAAAATGCAGAAGAAATGTAGCCCAACTCATTCCACAGGCCCACTGTCACGCTGCTGTTGAGTCTGTGTGTGTGTTGCAATTACGGTGCACGGCCCACGAAGTGTATCTGAAGAGCCGGCTTGGTCCCTGGTAAAGGAATGTTCCCAGACGTGCTGCAGAGACTTTGCCTGTCGTGTGATATGTACAGCATTTCTTTCCCTTTGTTCCAGAAAGGAGCATTTGGCTTATGGTTACTTGGACACATTGCAAAAAAATAAAACATTGCATTATGAGAAAGGGAGCCACTCATTTAAAAAAAAAAAAATACAAAAAGTTGTGTAAAATGTGAAATAAATATAGAAGAAAAGAAACCCTGTACAAGAGCCAAGTGCATCAAAATCCCCATAAATTGTGAAGTTTTCAGCACTGTGATGAAGTCATGCAATCAGGAAGATTGCGGTGTCTTGAGGAATGACGCAGTCCAACTTGCAGCCCACACGTAGCTTGCCTGCCGTGTGTCCCAGCAGCAAAACAGGCTAGGTGAAATCCGGCAGCGATCAGATTCCCCCAGCCTGAGCCCCTCACCCCGCATCTTGGCTGCCCACAGCGTGCCATGCTTTCAGGTCTGGGGAAAAGGCTGGATGTGGTAAGGCAGGAGAGGGAATGCAAGGCTAAGCAGGCAGGATTGTCCTGGTTGTTTTACCAAGAAACAGAAAAAGCAATTCAAGGGTGTTATTTTTTGTTTGTTTGTTTGTTTGTTTTGCATTATTCCTTGGTGCAACATTCACCATGCCTAATTTAGATTGCAGTTCTGGTTATGACCTTGCAGCTCAGATCTTGTAGTGCTGAGAAAGACCCTACATGCTTTGGACCCCACTCCTCTTTCCATCGGAGGTACCCCTTCCTTCAAGTCTCTGCGCCTTGCCAGTCCCTTGGCATCACTGAGGATCCCTCCATGCCACATTACACGCTGTGCTACATTACTTACAGAAAAGACAATTTGGTTCCCACAGCTATAGAGGGCTTCAGAGAAGACTATGGATCTGCTGATCTGCATCAAGCCAAGACATGAGATGTCATCAAGGTCATAGGAAGCTAGCAGAGATGGTGCCAAGCGATGGGGACAGGTTTCCATGAGTCAAGGAGCTAAGAATGCACAGCAAAAAGTATCATCCAGTTGATTTCCAGCCACCTCCTCATGATGATCTGAATTTCTCTATTTCAGTAAAACTCCAGATTTCTTCACAGAACTACTCGCAGCTCCTGGTCAGCCTGCTGTGCATTGTTTGCTTTGATTACGTTTGTGGTTTCTTTATGGTGGAGGCTCACTGCCTGCTCAGACGGCTGGCTTGATGGTCTTCATATTTTCCAAAACCACTTGACCTTAACTGCAGTTAATTTGAGGGGCAAGGCTGATGAACAGCAGGCCTTCCAACTGCCGTCCTCAATCAGCAAGGAGCAGGGACAGAGCCCTCCTCTCGCCCTGCAAGGGGAGGCACTGTCCAGCAAAGCTGCGAGGCTTGTAGAAGCATGATGCCAGGAGAGCCCAACACATGGCTAATAGTAAAACCACCACACATTAAGAACGGATTTTTTTCCCAGAAATATCCAAACACTTTAAACAGCTCAACAGCAGCTCAACACTTTGGTTACAGTGAAATTTCACAGTATAAAAAGCTCATTCCTGGCTCTTCTAGGAGTTGTTTTTGCATTTCTGAACCTCACTTAACAAAAGGCACGGTAGTGCAGAAGAATTTCAGCTTTCGTGTGGCTGCAGTGCTCAGATAGGAAGGAGCCTCTCCGAATTATAAAATGAAGAGAAGGGAAGTATGAAGGAGCCCAAGGACCTGCACTTTTGATATGTGAGGGCAACCAAAAGGCACCCATTGCATCTTAATCTTTGGCTGTATCTGATAAAGTACTTCATACTAGACATGATCAAAAATAATTCTCCTCTTAAAGAGCAGAGTTTTATCCCATTTCCTGACTCCCCTATACATCTTCAGCAGAAACACTAATGTGCTAATTAGCCATATGCTAATGAATTAAATTGTTACTGCTGTCTTACTACAGGACCTATATTATTGATTGTATTGAATTCAGTAGGAAATCAGCCTCACCTCAGTTTGTGTTTGCGTCTGTGATCATTCTGAAGGGTATTTCTGTGTGCCTAAATAAACCCCTGGTTTTGGAAGACTGAAATGTGCCCTCTAACTCTAAATGTGGGCAGTGATATGGATGGTTCCCAAACAGCATGAAGTGTATGCAGAGTTAAATGAGGAGCAGCAGAACTGGTGTGCTGAACAAATTTCATCTCAGTGTAAAGCTGATAACGCTGTTTTGGTAATGATCATCCTGAATCCATCTACATTTTAGACGGTACAGCTGGTCCCAGACCTTTTTCACTGTGTTTTTAGCCACAGGGGAAGAACTGTAGACTTTGCTACTGGTGTTGCTCTTGAAATGCTATGACTTTGCTCACTCAGCCCTCATGTTTTGAATCACTGTTGCTTTGGCGGGGATGGGGCAGGGAAGGAAGTTGCTTTCTTTCCCCTGGATGTTATTAAGAAAAATCATGAGCTGTCTGATTATTATTTTTCTTTTTTTTTGGAGGGGGTCCTAAAATGCTGAGAGTAATGAATGTGCTAAACCTCACACCAGCAGAAATCCAAGGAAACAGAACATCTATTTTTAAAACCAAAAATACAAATTGCCCCCAGCATTCACGCATCATTAGAAAGCTAAACCACAGCCCCAGAAATCTAGCCCTTCACTCCCAACATGTGCTCACAGCACGGGGAGAGGTGGGCAGACATAAAGCCACTCTGTAAGGAGATGCATGGAAGAGAAGCCAAGGCACTGCCAAGCCTCTCAACTAGAAAACCCCAGGAGGTGAGCCAGTCCCAAAGAGACCAGGAGAGGTAATTACGTAGAAAAGAAGTTTGGGGAAAATCTCATGGTTTTTGCCACTTGTGAAAGAAGGGCATGCTTCAGCTCTGATGCGGTCTGCCTGGACCCCTTCAACTCCTTGCAAATCTGATGGATGCTGTGTTGGACCAGCACCAGCCTGTTTCAGGGGTGGTAGGTTCCTTCTCTGCTCAGCTTCCCAGCTCTTCTTTTTGGCACTTTTATGAGTTTAAATGACACAAAACAGAGGATGCTGTTCCTGTGTGCTCACCCATTTTGTTCCTCTTGGAATCACCTTGTGCTCAAGCACAAACACAGGAGTTTCATCTGGCTACAAATCTGAAAGTTGATTCAGATCCATTAAGCTCCTAAAAATACAGCCATTATGGCCACTTCCATTTGTTAGCAATGGAAGATTATAAATGCTAATCAGGGAACAAATATAGCCTAAGCAAACATCCCTTTTCATACCCTGTTCTTGTGCCGAATGAAGCTTTTTGATGTAATTTCAAAAAGATCTGCTACAAAAGGAAGAGCAGCACCTGCTGAACACTGCAGCCAGGGGTGGCAGCAAGACCAAAGGGGTGGCAGGAGGAAAAAAGAATGGCTCACAAGGCTGTGTCTGGTTCCGACAGCTTTGGTCATAGCCCCTTGCAGCACCATGGGTTCAGTCCCAGCAGTGAGCTGTAAAGCTGTTGGAGCGGGGAAAGCTGTCAGGTGCGGAAGGATCACAGCGGCTTCCACTTCCTAGTTTATATAAAGATGAAAGGAGAAAACAGACACAAGCACACACACATGCATATCAAAAGAGCAGATGATTGCCTCCGATGGCCAGCACAGCCTGCTTCTTTCTTTGCAAAGCAAGCCAAGGTACAATTAAGCTCTAATGGCAATTAGACCCCTAGGAGTTATAAAGTAAGTAGGACTTATTCTCTGCTATAAACTGCAGCTAAAATGATAGTAGTTTTGAAGAAATAAAAAATAAATACAATGAAAAAAGCCTTCTTCAGAAAGTCTTTATTTTCTTTCACTCTTATTTTGACTTTTGTATCCTCAGACATAGAGGGGCTTTAATAATTTATTAATGAAAAGATGGACTTCTCTGTTCTTCAGTAATCCCCTCACAATGGAATTGAAAACTGACATTTCCATGAAAACCATTTTGGGAGGAGGGTGGGAGGGAAAAAGGAGATGATTTTGATTAAATGTTGTGATTGAGAATGTTTGACCCCTCCTTTCAAACATAAATCCCGTGCTCTCTCTCCTGATGGGGAGCAGTATAACTATAGCCTGTTCCTTTCCCCATCTTTCCTTGCCTTTTCCTTTCCCCAGTTTTCTTCACCATGCCAGGACCACTCTTGCAAGTTCCCAGCATTAGCGATCCAGGGTTCGCTTGACTCACAGTGTATTTAGACCAAAGCGAGGTGCCTCGACAACGCCACCCACAAGGGATGCAGCTCGTATGCATTTGCAGTCTTTGCAGGAAATCTGAGCGGGTTCTTGGGACAGTCTGATAATGTGTCGTCTGTGGTAGGTGTCTTTGGCTGCAGGTGATATTTTAAGGTATGTATGCTGATGTGTTTGCAAAGGGAAAGGTCAAAGGCTCTCTGAGCAAGCTTCTCCATGTGGTGACCAGCCACTGCTCCAGTGGCACCAGTGCCGCTCTGTCCCAAACAAATGAGCAGCCCTGCACTGCCAATAGGGGAAATAAGGTTGACTGCTAGCTCACCATGGGACAGCCACAGTTTTTTACAGCCTCAGCTCTCCTCCAGCAAAGGCCTCATCCAGGAAGGGATGCAAGCTTCAGGTCTTAGTGACAGTGTTGATCTAGGTGCCTGCAGCACCTCCAGACTTCTCCACAGGCATGATGGCAAAGCAGGGAGACCCTCACCTCTCTGGGAGAGCTGAATGCTGGCTGCTTGGAAAGCCCATGGCTGACAGGTGGGAGGTGATAGCAAGCTGGAAAACACTCTTGTTTACTCACCCATCTCTTCCTTTTCAGCCTGTTTACGGTAGAGCTAATCCATGCTCGAGAAGTGAAGGCAGGACACTCAGAGCTGTCAGCGCACACAGTTCCCAAACCCGTGAATCAATCATCGCGAGTCCCAAACACAAGCATAAAATCTCTCAGACAAGCTCCATTTTCCAGCTTTGAAACAAGGACCTTTTTTCTTTTTCTTTTTCTTTTTCTTTTTTTTTTTTTCATTTTAACATTTTAAGTCTAAGATTTAGTGCTAAACTGACAGGCTTAACTTGTAAAGTAACTGGCAAATCTTGAAAGAATTGTGGTTTTCTCCTCCCCAAAGGACATTGCAAGTGACATGGTTTTTCACTTTAGTGATAGATGGTACTTGCAGGCAAGTATTTGGATATCTAAGTACTAAAGCAGCCACAGGTCTGGTTCCTATCAATAATACATTTTGTCACAGTGAAATTGAAACAGCATGGATACCACACATAGAAATGGAAGGGAGAATTATACATAAAATTAATTTTCCCCATAAAGGCACGTAGTTTCAGCTGTCTCAGTTCACAGGAGAGTTCGTGGATGTTCATTTCCTGGGGATTGCCCACCCCTAAGTTTTACCTTTGATTCTGAGCACCAGCGAACAGAGTCTTTCAAAGCAGCACAGGGGTGGAGCCATGTGATCACAAAGAAATTTAAAAACCAGAAACAAACAAAAATATTGTACCCTTTGCAAGCCAAATTAATGGATCTGGTTTCATTGGATTTTTTTAAAACCAAAGCCAGTAACTGAGCTGAGTAATGAGATGTGAAAGCAAGCAAGTGGCACGTGCCTGTGAGTGGCAGGGGAAATATTTCACCCATCTGAAGGCACCACGAAAATCTTCTTTGCCAAACTTCCGTAACATTAACACAAAGAAGTGACCCCCCTAGCTGTCCTCTGGGCAGTAGAAAAGCAGTAACATCTCACTGCAGAGGGGATTATCATATTATCAGGTTCTAGGATTAGTATCAGCTCCCTTTTCAATTATTTTGGATTCCATGAAATAAGAGAAGATTTAATTATCTGGGCAGAATTGCTCCGTTCTCAAAGACCTGTCCAAAGCAGGTCCTTCCCTGAATAAATGCATCTGAGAGATGCAAACAGTGCCTGCCCTGTGCACAAATACCCATGGGAGTACATTGTAGTGTGCTGGACCTGTCTGAAGTCCCAGTGAACCAGGACTTCTGGAATGAGCACCCAATCAAGGGGAGATGTTTTGCCAGGGAAAACTCTGTTTTTCTTCTGGGAAACAAAGACAACTCATAGTAACAGGGAAATGAAAGAAATATTGCCCTCTGTGTCATGTCCTCTCAGATGGCTCTTGCAGCTCCTTGCAGCTCTCACATCCTTAAATCACCTTCAGGTTTCTGGCTCAAAATGCTTCATGGCCCACTTATGCCGTAGGGATATCAAGTCTTCCTCTGGCATTAAATGCTTGTTCCTTTGTGGGATCATGGGCCTGGCATGGTGCATACCAGTCATGCGCTGAGGACCTTGAAGCAGCCCCTCTTGCCTAGGCAGCAATGCCATTCCTTTGTACTCTCCAGCATAGCACAGACATGGACAAGCTCCATTAGATCATCTCTCCCAGCTGCCTTCCAAGTCATGGTTGAGTTTGGTTATTTGTTTCTGTGTTCTGTCCTGCTCAGTCCTGCCCCACTTTGCTAGTAGCAGATTTCTTAGAGCAGTACCTTAATTCTTGTTCTTCCCTTGAAACAACTATTTTAACATTTTCCCCACAGTGGTTCCCTAAAAGGCTATATCTCATTGGTGACACAGAAAAGTCCTTCACTAGTATTCAAAGGTGCTTGGATACAGAGCTGGGTGGAAAGTAGTTTTCACCATCAGAAATGTAGCATTATGTTTTCACTGAAGTGTTTTTTCTTAATGAAAGGGAAACAACAAACATCTTACATGCAGAAGCAATACTTCATTTGACAAAATGCTGGGCTTAAGAGTGTTAACTGGCTCTATTAATGACATGTGTGGCCAGTATTTGCTTATCTTCTCTTAATTAGTAAAGGATGTTTCAAGATGCATCGCTCCTCCTAGCAGTATCTAGGGAAGTGCTGTGTTTAGAGAAGACTCCTTAAATACTTTGCTTTATTAATTTCATTTCCTAGTGCAGGCATCTCATTGCTGCTCTGTGTCTGAGACTTTTATGCCTTTAGTCTGGAAACAACTGTTGCTACGGGACATCCATAATGCCGGTGAGATAGTTTCCCTCCAGACAACGGGATTACAGGGGAATAGGAGCCGGGGAGAGCAGGTCTGTGCTAATGCTGGTAATGGAAAAATAAAGGAAGGTCAGCAACTGCACAGGTCTGCAAAACCAGAGGACTTCTCAAAACCAGGGCATTTTGAGAAGAATAAATTTAAGTCCTTTTCCTTTCTACACTTTCTACACTATGCCCTCCTTCCCATCTTGGCTTCTTCCATGGCTCCCCAATCTTGGAGTGGTGGCTGAAGGGCAGAGAGATCTTGTGGCCAGCAGTAGGGTGGGAGGAAGCCTGGCGCTGTCTGACCAAAGCACAAAAATCTGTTCTTGCTGTGTTTCCCAGGCTCAGCATCAGCCGTGGGGCCAGGCACCTTTTATCAGGTCCTGCACTTGTTCACCTACAGGTTCGTATTTACGAGGGAGAGGGAAGCAGTTGCAGAGACATCAAGGAGAATCAGACGTAAGAATATGGAGTTCACTGGATGTGTATTACCACAAATACATCAGGTTTATATCCAGTTACCTGTGTGTTTGGGCTGTTGAGGTGGAAACAGCAAGTCCCCTGCTGTGCTCCTGCAAACCCAGTTGCTCGCTGTCACTGAACCATGAAGGTCAAAACCTGCTCTCAGCCCTCTCCCCTTCACTCTGGATTGATTTTTTCCTGTGAAGACACAAGCTTGTCTTCATTGGGCTGGATACACCAGCCATTGCATTGGCCTTGCAGGATGGCAGCTCGCCTGTGAAAGCTGGCTAAGGGAAAAAGAGCCAATAATGCCTTTTTTGATTGGCTTTAGCTGGTATTTTTAGCATTTCCACTTAAACAAAAGCTCAAAAATCAGAGCAGGTAATTGCAAATTTCAGCATTGAGTAAATCATTATAGCCATGCTATAAACCCATAGGGATTTGGGAGCAGAATTACAATGAATTCCCTGCCAGAGCCGGAACAAGGAGCCCTGGGCTTGACTTTAGGAAGCAGTAAGCTGGGCGCTGCTTTAAAAAACCAGCAACTAGCATGGAACAAATTAAAAAGGGAAGCGGCAAACTCCTCTGGGATTCCATAATAATTTAAACATTCCTCTGGGACATCTGAAGTTTGGAGGAAAGGTGGGGAGGGGGGTGCAGGGGTAAAAATGCTGCTAACTTATAAGGAATGTTAGCAATAAAAAGGGACCCATACGGGTGTGCCATACCCTGAATTAGTCAGAAAGCAGATGTGTGCGTCTGCAGCCTCGACTTTTTCCCCTTGTTTTCTCTTCGGTTCTCTTCCTCCATCTCCCTCCTCTTCCTCTCCCGTGCTGTTACAGCAGTTACACCTGCGTGATCGAAGGAGCAGGGAAAGAGCTGCAAAGCTCAAAGCTTTTGGTGTGTTAGATCGGAGCACAGAACAATAGCATCATAAATCAGTTTGGGAGGGGGGGGGGGGGGGGGGCTAATCCAAAAATAAACCATGTGTGAGTTTTATTTAGCTCTGCCATTGCTAAAGGGAGTTCAAAACGAGGTTGAAATGCAGTGCGGTGTTTTGGGGTTTGCCCCTTTTCTCCCCTTTCCAGCATCCTGTGCTGTGGGACGAACCCACGTGCTGACACTGTCCCTTTCCTCTCGGTGTCACTTGTCCCCATGTGAGGACATCAGGGGATCCTGGTGTCAATAGGAGTTGTCAGGGCCCAGACCAGCATTTAGCAGACTACTTCCCATGCAAATAGCTTTGTTTCCACCCGAGGAGGCAGCTGCTGAAAGGCCCAGAGAAGCCAGTGAGAGCCAGGAACTGGAATCCCTCTCACCTGGGAGCCTTTCCCATGCCCTTGGCTCGCAGCCTGGGCAGCAGCAAGGAGCATCCTTCACGTGCAAGCACACGCACACGTGTGTGCCTTCTCGGGGGGAGAGGCTGAAGGGCCTTCTCAGCCTTTAACACCAAAGTGAAGAATGCTAGGTTTTGGTTTATTAACGGAAGAAAAAGGGAAGAAATAAAACCCCAACTGCCCAAAGCTCAAGTGTGACATAAGGAGCCTCGAGGCAACTTTCATCATGTTTTTAATGTGGTTTCCTTCATCTCCCTGGGCTCGCCTGTTTGCAAGAGCAGATTGTATTAGATGATGCATTTACCAGATCACCAGGAGGATGCTCCCCCCCGGTTGGATTCCCCACCCCACCCCATAACTGAACCTAACAACAATAACAAAGAGATCCAATTTGTTCTTCAAAAATGCAGGCTCCACAGCACAGTGTCATTTTGTCCTTGTGCTAATTCCAGAAGAACATTTGGCCTCATTACACGTCTCTGGATGGACTGGAGATGAGCACTAGTTTGATCCCTGAAAGACATCCCAAGCTCTCAGCAGCGTGAAATTTTAATTTCAGCTTCAGAAGATTGCATGTCAGGCCCAAAAAGAAAAAAATTGCCTCCTCATGCTGGAACAATGTTGATGCTTTCCAGGTCGGACTTTCATTTGAAAAAGAAATGCAGCAAAGCAGTCCTTCCTGGCATTACCTAGGGCCCCCACATTCCCCTGTCCAGTGTGTGTGCAGCATGCGTCCCACATTCAGGCGCTCCCTGCAAAGTCTGGCTGTGGAGATGCATGGAGATTGTTCTTCTTTTTCCCTTCATTAAGAAACGCCATGGTTCATTTGCAAGCCATTCCCATTCAAATTGGCCTTTTTATATTTTATACAGCAAGAGAGAGGGAAACCAGGAGCAGTAGCTGTAATCTCGCATATAGACTGTTCTTCGCACTGTGCTGTCTTAAATCTCTTATGTTCTTTATAAAGTTGTGGGCCAACAGATTTCAAAGCAGTGTGTCCATAGAATAATAACGCCTTGGGCTTCTCCTGCAGAATGCTCAGAGGAAGTTAAACAGGGCTTTTGGATCATTACCTTGATTTTACAGGTGAGAAGAGAGAGTTATAGAGATGGAGTGAGTGGAGGGTGCAAAGAAAAACTGTCTGAAAACAGAACCAAGGTCTCCCCAGCAGTGATGCCAGGAAGCACTGCAAAGCAAATCACCTCTTGGAGTTAAATGAGGCTCCTAGGAGCCCAAGGTGGGATTCTTTGCCATTAAATTCCAGCAGGGATTGTGTGGATAGCAGCAGTATTCTTATTCCACCACAAGAAAACAAATGAAAGGGAGATGAGTTGGTCAGGGATGCAGCAGAGCTTACATTTGTCTGTGGTCCAAGCGGTTCATTTTCAGCTCATGCTGGTGAGGGATCCTACAGGTCATCTCCATGACCAGAGTCTGAAGGTTTTCAAACACAAGCTCTCATTTACAATGAACTCACCAGGATCTGATGGAGCTGAGTTGAAAGAAGGAGCTTTGTTCCTGCAGAAATTGAAGGGAGCCTCTTGCCTGGCAATTTATTTATTTATTATTTAATACACAAAGGCTACATCAATGCAGAAATGTGTTGATTTGGCCAGACTGCAATATATGGGCAGAAATTTTTGCCAGAATATGAAATGCGCTGTGAATCAGCAGGTCCCGTAGTTTGGTAGTCAAAGCCTCAGAGGAGACGGGGTGAGGCCAGATAGGGATGCGTAAGAGCTCCCTCATTTGGATTAGATGTACAAATGTGCATTCTCTGTGGCTTTTAAGAGAGTTTTTCAAGTATGAGTAGAAAGAGGAGGGATTGGAGATACTTAGGTCTTGTTTAGGCAGTTACACTCAGTATTGGACAGCTCTGGCTTTGGAAGGTCTCCAGAGCAGGTGTTTGTCCGGCTTTAAGCCCAGCTGTGCTTTGCAAAGTCAGTGGCTTGGCTGAAGCTTGTGGACTAATGACTTCACCTAATTTAGCATTTTGTACGTGATGTGTTCATGTCAGCTTGGTGACTTCTTAGCCTTGCAGCTAACAAACTTTGCCTTCATTTTATAAAGTGAGGAGCTCCAGATGAGCTGGTGAGTAGAAGTACTTTCATTGCTGTGTATGTGGGGACAGCTAGGTTTGATGTCACCCACTTCTCATCCTGATGATTGATGAGCAAGGGGCTGATCAAGAGTCCATCTGCCTCATCTCCCTCCTGTTCCACCACATTCCCCATGCCCCCTATTCTTGCTTGGCTAGGCAGGACTTCTCCCAGCCTTCATCTTGGCTTACTCTGTGCTGCTCGGCCCCACACCAGGTGGTTCTCTTGAGAGAGAGCTCTCGTTCCTTTGTGGTCAATGCAAACTGCAACAAGCAATTGGTGGAAAAATTGATGACAAGTACAGGATGTCCCAGAAGTTAGCTTTGATGAGATTTTAAAAGTGAAATAAACGGAAGGTCCAAAGAGAGAAAAACAGATGTATGTCTGCCTGAGCCTGCATAAGCGGTCACCAAGTCAGGAAAATGCGCTGCCAGCTTGCAGTACAATTGAAGTTCCCTTGGGTTAGAAGGAAAGTTTTGCTTCTCAGCCCTCACAAATACACACACAAGGGTGCTAGAAACCCCCAGGAAATCTCTGAAGTGCCAGCTGTTATAGCAGTAGAGGTTATGTAGTATTTCAAGGCAACCAAGTGACCTGCAAAATTAGGAGAACACAGCCCCAGTGATGAACACTCTGTCAGACATGGCAAGCCAGCCTGCTGCTGAGACGAAAGTGTTGGAATTTCCAGGCCTGTTAGTCCCAGGCAAAGGTAATCACCTGCAATAAATAAAACAGCGTCATTGTTTTTTTAAAAAATAGAAAGCAGATTATGATGTATTAGGCGTCAACTGTCACTGCAGTTGTGGCCCAAGTGTTGGAAATGCTATTATGGAAGTGCTCGTAAAAGTTTAACAGGGTTGGAAAACTCTGCCTGCTGTTGCTATCTGCCTTCGAAGTCCCCTCCTTTTGCATGCTGGAGCTGTTTTGCTATAAAACATAGAAAGAGATACCTTGATGACTGAAAGGAAAGCATGCTGTTAGTAAACACAGAAATCTTGAATGCAACAGAGAGGGGTGTGCAGGGTCTCTGTCTTTTGCAGTTTCTCACAGGAGCCAGAATAGTTGAACCAGCAGCTTCCCAAAGTGGATAAGCCTCAACTCCAGGTGCAGGCCCGAGAAAGTAATGGCACTGAAAATGTTGGCATGAAGCAGAGAAAATAGTAGAGCCGATGACTGTGCTCCAGTCCCAGAAGAAAGTTTCAGTAGCCCAGCTCCACTCCACTCCATATTACATGCACCTTCTTGTTATGCAGAGCTCATCTTTAATCATCACTTTAATCATCACTACAGATCTGTAGCTCCTTTGGTTGCTTCTGTTCTGAGCTATGGAGGACCTTGCTTCTACCCAAGCTCTGCTGGCAAAACCAGCAACTGTTGTATTAATAGGCACAGTTTCACATGTCTGCTCATGGGAATGACATACTAAGAAACCTGTCCTTGTGCATTTTTCAGACTTAAATCACAGTTCTAGAGCAAAATTGATGCTTGAAATTGCATATCGAAAGCCTGGTTTTCAGATAGTTCTGTTGTGTTCTTTTTGTGTGTTTGTCTCTAAGTGCAGTTCTAGCATCTATACTTTGAAAATGGCAATTGCCTGTAATGAAGTAAGTGCCTTCAAAACATGCAATTCAAATGTCTTATTAAGGCCCTCATGTCTGAATTCTGGGCTCCCAGTTCAAACGTGGAATACTGTCTATAAAACTTTTTATATCATCTACAGTAATATTAGAATCATATTCCCTTGACCATCCTTAGTAAAACAGTTCTTGACACACTACTGGGATAAAAGAGGGGGAACACATGGTATCAGTAAAAACTAAGTTAACATACCATTCCAAGCAATAACATTACACTATATAGCATAGGAACAAGCCAAAAAGTAATAATTATTGGGAGTAAGTGGAATCAAGAATTGCCCCCAGTGTTGCATTATGCTCCTTTCAGTGGAAGAACCTCAGGCACACAGTATATAATAACCAGTCCCATTGTCAATATAAAAAAGGTTGATACAACCTTATTTAAAATCTCTTTTCCCTTTTAAACAGAGTGCAGCAGTGATTTGTGCCAGAGCTGCTGAGTGATTTCAAATGCGTCCATGAGGGCAGGACCAACAGGTCTGTGGTGTTTCACATGGTGCTTCCCTGGGATGGGAGTCCTCTTTTGCTGGCTGATGTCCACACCCTGGGCTCTGCTGCCTCTTCCCCGTGCACCCTGGTGACTTCTCCTCCTCCTCTGCTGGCTTCCTCCACAAGACAGGAGATGAGTATCAGTGTTCCCCTCAAGAAAGGATGCTGCTCTTTGCTGAAGTTCAGGATGGTTTAAGCCAGCAGAGGGTATGCCCCAAAGACCTTGCTTGGGATCAGGAGCACTTGACCCTCTCTTCTGGTGTGCAGCAGTGATATCTGGGTTACCCCTCTCCCATCACTATCTGTCTGGTGCCCCCAGTTCCTCCCAGCCCTTCAGCTCAGGGGACACCCAGCTAGAAGGGCTCCTATCCTCAGCTGGCCACCTTGCAGACCTCTTGTCCCCACAGGGAGCACCCCAACAAGCCCTTCCATGATCCCCAGGATCTGTACCCCGAGCTGGGGGTGGCGAGGGCTGCGCTGCCGTGGTACAGTGATTCAGTCCCATCCCCACTCCTCCCCCCAGTGAGTCACCATTTCCCCTAAGCCTCCCAGTTGCGAAAGGAGATGATCCTGCTGTGCTGGCCCAGTCCCCACTGCAGCCCCACTCCAGGAGACAAAATGGGTGCTCGTGCCTCACCCCTGCCCTCCAGAGCCAAGGAGAGGAGTTGTGCCCTAAAAAACACCCTCTTCCTACAAAGCCATGCTGGATGATGGAAATTTCTCCTTCTCTTCTCACCTGCCTGCATCAGTCTTTGCTCTAATTTACCCCTTTTTACTCTCCAATGACATTTTTCCCTCCCGAAAAGAAAAGGGGGTGAGTACATCCTGGCCTGGACGGAAAGGGATGAGTGAGCGGGGCTGGGTGGTGGGTGGCGGGGGGAAGCCAAGACGCACACCAGGAATGCAGTGTTGGGTTTTGAAGGGTGCTGCTTCAACCACTTGGCAAACCCCTTCCTCCTCTATTTCCCCCGTCATCCCCCTCCTGATTTGAGCAATGAAAAACAACTTCCTGTCAATAAACATGAACAAAAGCTTGGACTCATCTTCAAAGTGATGAGTTATGTTGAAAATATGTTTCGGAGCACTTTGAATGTTCCTGTAAACTGGAGGAAAGTGATTGTTCTTGGCGCTTTGGCATTCAAGGAGATTTTATAAATAACCACTGCAGGTCTGTGTGAGTCTTGCCATGAGAACAATGCAATGGGACACGGAGGGAGGGGAGAGGAAGAAGAGAGGACAGAGGCCTAAGAGGGAGAAGAAAGAAAAAGCAGGTCCAGAACCTGGGGAATGGTGTGATTTATAAAATTGACAACTAGCCAGCAAATGTGCTCACCCATTGCGTGCAGAGTGAGCTGGGCTCCCCAGCTGGGGCTGCCTTTGGGAGACTGTCTTCTCCTTTCGCCTGGTGATGGGGCTGGTGGAGCAGTGCATGGGTGCTGATGCTGAACTGCATGCTGCCATTGCTGCATGGGACAGGGAAGAAGGAGGAAAGCATACGGTTCCCATTGGTTTGCAGAAGTGAAAACATGTGCTGGAATCCCAGCCAGACGTGCTTCTTGTTATTTTAATGAGAAATTCCATAATTAGTGGCAAAAAATAAAAAGAAGCTACACTGCAAGTGAAAGAAAACCCCTCTCTCTCCTCTCCAGCACATGATAGACGCATCAAAGAGATGTGGTGTTTTTACAAACATACATTACTTGACAGGCTATGATGTTCCTTAATCTGTTTGCTTGAGGGAATTAAAAAGAAACATAAAAAAGCAACCAAATAAAAATGACAGATTTTTTTACTTAAACAGTCCTTGTCTTAAATGGGCAATGCGCTCCCCACCTGTAATTCATTTGTCAGCAGTTAAACATCATTACAACATTAACAGCCAATCTGAATGCAGAAGAGCTGGGCTTTGTGCAGCCATAAACTACAGGACATCAAACTGTACTTTATGGAGTAGGGGCCAGTCAGAAGTGACCCCTTCTAAACTTTTACAATTCTCTGCATTCTTCTGATTATAGTAAAGATTTATTTGAACTTTGATATATATATGTATAAAAAAAGAAGGTTTTATTAAAAACATTTCATCCCAGTTCTTTAGCAAAGGAGGAGAGAAAAGAAATACTGCAAGAAGCCTTAAGCTGGTAGATTTTATTTGTCTTGCAAAGCAGCCATGGATGGATTTGCTTGGATTCATGTTCAGAAATAAACACGTAGTATTGCATTACATCCCGTTTACACACTTTGTTCTCCAAACATTTTTGACATCTAATTGCGCAACTCCTTGCCTAGCTGGTATAACACAGAAAGTCCTTGTAAGGGGTTTGCTGGAAGCCAGATTTTGGAGCCCAAAAGGTGCTTCAGCAGCTGGGTGCTGACGGATGCCCTCTCTCACCTACTCTCTGTTTGCTGTTTCCCTAGAGCATCCCTTGGCACTGTTTGGGAAGGCGTTCAGGAATTCATCCCTTCTGTTCTTGGAAAACCCTCTGAAAATCTAACTTATCTCTCAGTGTGTCAGCTTGCTACAAAGAATAACGTGCAGCCCCTGCAATAACTGTACTAAGGGGCTAGCTAAGGGGCTAATAACTGTGCTGCTTTCCAGGCAGTGTTGGAGCAAGTATATGAAAGATATTAAGGCAGTGCTGCAAGCTGAGCTGTGAAGTTAGGGAAAAAGGAAATGCCTTAGGTCTTCTTTCTCTTTTTCAGGAGGCAAGCGTGTTACTGACATGCCTGGTTCGGCACAGATGGATGTGTTTCAGCATTCAGCCACGGACACATACAATGGAGACAATGGCTTGATGCTGGGCAAGTCTTGATCTCCTCTGCCTCACCTGCTAGACGGTGATACTGCCTGAAGTTGGTGGTGATTTCTACCAAAAAATGTGATTTTACACACTCACACATGCACACTTCTATGTTTAGACACACTTTATTTTGCAGAAATACAAGTAAAAGAGAAGGAAGGGAGTCAGCGTTCCTTGGAATCGTATTTTAGGTATGTCATGGTCTCAGACTAATGATGGCCAAAGATTCTGTGTTGTCTGCAGGGGATTTGGGGAAATATCCTTTGAGCAGGGAGCTTGAATTAGGGACAGATACAAGAGGCACCTGAGCCACAGTTACTGGGAAGCTCCCAGATTGGGGTAACAGACTTTATGGAGGTTGTGCACAGAGCAGAAGTGCTGATGAGAATGATTTTTCTAAGGAAACTTGCCACTTCCACAGATCTGCTTTTTTCCAGAGAGAAGAAATGTGATTTTGCTGGAAACCTTCAGTGTTCTTCCTTTTATATTGTTTTCTGTTTTATTTTGAAGTGCGGGGGGAGACGAACCTGAAATGAAACACTTCATTTTGGTCAGTTTGACCAGATTGGGGGAATATTTCATTCTTCTGACTGGATTGGTTTCAAATCAATTCAGAATACACTTCAACTTCCCCCAGGGGAAGTGCAGCTCCAGATCTTTTTGGTTGTGCTCTCAAGAGGACCACAGTGCCCATGAGGCAAAGAGTGATTTTTGTGCTGGCTAAATCCATGGGAGTAGTACTAATCTAGGGGCCTGCTTGCATGGTACAAAGTAGAGCATCCAAAAGCACTAAGATATAAAATGGCTCAGTTAACATTTATTTCCTCTCAATCAGTGACTAGCTTTTGAGAGTACATAAAGGAGAATAATTAAATAGAGAGAGAGAGCGAGAGAGAGAGATCCCTCTCCCGAGTCTCTCTCTGCTTCCACCCACCAACAGGGTAGGTGTTGTGCACTCTCGATGTAGGACAAGGCATGCAGGGAAATTAGGTTTAATAATGTAGTGACTTGAAGGTAAACATTCTGTAGTCATTTCAACTCCAGCCTGGGCATGCCACTTTTCAGTTCAGATAAGGAAGACAAAAGCTGAAATGAGCCCATAGTTACTGATGTTCTGGTGCTGAAGAGTTCAGTGCTCACTACTTTGAATAGCGAATCTTCTTCCTCTTTGTTGGCCAGCTCCCTCCAAATTTATTTGGCTTCTTTCTTTTTTTTCTTCTTTTTTTTTTTTTATGGTTCTATTTTTCTTTAGTTAGATTAAAACCACAAATGTATAAAATGGAGCAGGTTGTCTTTCTTCTGCTTGCATTCCTTTAAGAAGAACTGGTGTATTTTGAAATGGAAATGTCTTGTCCTGAAAATGCTGAAACCAAACTTACTTTTAAAAGCACTGTTTTCTTGTTTTGGGGTTTGGTTATTTTGTTGTTGTTTGTTTGTTTTTTTCAGACTAAACTGCTGAAAGGATGATTACAACTGGTGCTGGTTAAACACATTATGTTCTAGCAAAATGAAATAAATAAATAAATAAATAAAGAGAGGCATTTTATCATGAGTGAGTGCTTTGGATTGGGAAACATGGCCCTCTTTTTCTAGGATCTCAGGTCACCTCTGCAACTTGTGCTGGGTATAGTACAGTATACAACAGAAAAAATGGTTTCTCTACCCAAGGACTTATGACATCCTTTCTGTATGCATTTTACCAAATTTTTGTATCATCAGGACAGGTGCCACAGAGCTAACCAGAGACAATAAAGCTGTCCTGAATGCTTTACTCAATGAATTCATGAGAAGAAATGACAGTGCAGGCTCCTGATCTGCCTGCTGCCCCATCTCTGAGCATGCAGTGCACTTCTGCAGCAGGTAGGAAATCTTCTGTAGGTGTACACGGACTTTGCAGTAAACTCCCTGAAAGGCATAATACACCTGGTTTCAGAATTTGCTCTGAACCTTGTTGCTGAACCTTGGCAAATATTTCTGCAAACACAGTCCAAGTGTAGAGTAATCCCTGTAAGGAAAGATTTATTGCTTTGGACCAAAACCAGGCAAAGCTCAGCAGCATTTCATAGCTTTGGAGCCCCTGATCTGCCTGCACTCTGGACTCAGTTTACAGGGGGGTTTTGGTGCTGTAGACCTGCAAGGTCATGCAGGCTGTAAAGGACCTCCAGGAGTCATCTGCTCTAGCCTCCCGGCCCAAAGTGTCAGGTATGATTTCACAAGGTTTTTTCTCATGCTAGATTTTCCTTTCTTCCATCTAAGACTCTAGTTTGTGACGGGCTTTCTTCTGTCCTCTCTTTTTTAATGTTCTTACCAGTTGTGCAACAAAGAAATTCTAAAATCCTGAGGTTTTTGAATGTTTACTGTAAGCTGGACTGAAGCCTTGATGACTATGATGCATATAAAAGACCAAAGGAAACAAGGAATAACAAGCTTTGTTGCCATAACAAAGGATGATCCAATACCTTGAGATCTAAAAATGGTTTATCCCTATTAACCTCTCCACGGTATGTGCTCAAGGACTGGTACTATTATGTTTTTAAGCTTCAACAAGAGAAAGGAAGAAAGAACTAATTCATGCTACAGAGAGCAGAGTTCTGGCGTGAAGAGAAGCTGAGGTTAGGATTGGAAAGTTGCTTTTACAGTTAAATGTCAGAGCTGAGATTTGGAAAGCCTCAGCTCTGCCCTTGGCTTTGCCCCATGCTCCTCGCATGGAATTGGACTGATCATTTCTGCTTCAGGACAAGACAGACATGGCCATACTGGAGAAAGTCCAACAAAGGGCCACCAAGGTGCTGAAGGGCCTGGAGCACCTCTCCTGTGAGAAGAGGCTGAGAGAGCTGGGGCTGCTCAGCCTGGGGGAGAAGAGGCTCAGGGGGGAGCTCACCCACTTCCACAAACACCTGAGGGAAGGGCACAGAGGACAGAGACGGGGACGTGGGGCTGGGCACTCTGCTCGGGGTGTCCCTGCTGGAGCGGAGCTGGGACGGGTGGGTCCGGGGGTCCCTCTCTACCTCAGCCAGTCTGGGATTCTCTGATTCCTTCTGGTCTCTTTCTTCCTTAATTTTCTGGTGCAACGTTTAACAGAATGCTGAGGGCATGTCTGTATATAAGGCAATTCCTAAAATACTATTTCCAAGGGTAGTCTTACTCCAGGAGAATATTCCAAGAAACAAAAATCCAAGGAAACACTTTTCAAGACCTCTGACCCCGCATCCTGTTTGGCCTCATGCTGCCTGCACCATTACCAGCTCTTCCTAGTAACTAGGAAATAGTTGGAGTTTTCCTCCACTTCTGAGAATGTTCAGCAAAATTGAGGACAGACCCCAAGCTGTTGTGCTGTGTTCCTCCTTTGCAGGTGAAATTTGGTTGGCTTCTTATTTTTCTCTGACAAAACAGATAAATTTTGGAAAGAGAGACCTAGATAGATGAAAAATTCAATTTTGGAAGAGGGCTGCCTACATCAGAACCTCTCCAGGGGTGTTCTGACTCAGGGATTTCTGGCCTAGAGCCCCCCTAAGAAATATCATGAAGAGGATGCCAAGGAATGGAAGACTCAACAGCTTCCCTGGGTAGATGAGCTGATAATTGCCCTATTCTGAATGATATCTGCAGTATCCAAAGGCTGGAGAAAACAGAGCTCCTGAGCAGGTGCTTAGGAAGAAGCCACTTCTTCATCCCACCGCTTCAACACACAGAGCAGTCAGGAGATCTGTGTACCTTTAAAGAGCAGCACCCCCACCCATTTCTTCCTGTATTATGAATACATTGATTAGATAGCTCTTTATGCTTCATTTTCTTCCAGTTTATAAACTTCTCTTTCATTTTATTTCCTTTTTTTTTTTTTTTTAACTGTAAAAACAGAGAGCAATTGAGAGAAGTGCTGCTGGCATAATGCAATCACTGTCAACAGCAGTGTGCTCTTGAGACCCTATCCCAGATTTCAGAGCTGCTCAGGTGAACAGAAGGGCTCAATGCAGGCACATTAATGTGCTTATTCAATCTTATCTTAAAAAAATAAAATAAAATAAAAAATAATAATTAAAAAAAAAAAAAAGTGGGAAGGTCTTACTAATCTTGCCAGTTGGTTTCTGAGGTTTTTGGGTATCTAGCATCTTCCACTGTGAAGACTAGACACTCTTTGTTTCTTTGAAGACTGGGATTCTTACCCAGAGATGAAAGACAGAGATTTTCTTTAGTGGAACACTGAACTTCATCAGGCTCACAAGAAAAAGCAGATAGATGTGAAATATTGGTTAAACAATTGTCTGATGCTAAATATGGGAAAAGCTGAAGATGAACTCTACCTGGCCGTATTTCATAGGTCTGCATACTAATGTTCTCCTTATTTTTAAGTGCAATGGATCTAGTATCCATGCATGCATAGCTGGTGTGGATTATTTTGTTCATGATTTTTTCCAATGTAAGCAAGAAACATCAAAAATGTCAATCACCAGCCTCCACTCCTGCTCTGTCCCCTTCTCCTCCCTGGGAAGGACTCCTAGGCCACTCTAATCTGCTTCCAAGAGACACTTTGTTCAGCTAATAGATGCTAAATAAATTTATGAAAGAAAAGAGCACTCCGAATCCTGTATGTTATTGCCGTTTCTGTTCATCCATCATGGTTTGTATAGCATTTTAAACAGAAGTAGTCCTATTATTGCTGCAATTCCTGCTTTTTCCTTAAAATGAAAGCTCTGGTTTTGCTGTTTTGCATTAAACTGCATATTGATTTCTTGCTCTGTTGAGGTAATGGGAGATGATAAATTTTGAATGGCAGAGTATGGGTTCGAGATCAAACAGGGAAACTCCTCATTCCATTCACTTAGGGAAGACCTTGAAACCTGTTCCTGGAGCATGCTGCAGCTCTGTTGGCTCCTGACAACAGATATTTGGGCATGTGCAAGCAATCATTGCTGTATCATAAATAGCCAGGAGGTCACCTGAGAGATGCAAGAAGGCTGCAGTCTGGCTGCAACTGCTGAGACAGAGAAATCCACGTCCCCTCTTCCACTGGCATAAAGTTTGCAGGACCTGTGCTACATGATCTTACATCTGCTCCTGCAGGAAGAGCAGCTCAGGTAGAACTGAAGGCAGTTGGAAGATGTTAGAGGCACATCCACAACATCCCAGGCTTTGGTTCTGAGGTAAGAGTTCACTAAAAACTATAAGGTCTGTCAGGAAATAGCTGCCTTCATCCTTTCTCTGTTTATTGTGTTCTTTTCCTAGGCATCTCCTCTCGACAGTTGTAATGATGGGAATCTGCCTGCAGGCCCCTGTAATGCATTTCTTCTACACTGAGCATATCTCAGCATAGTTGGGTACTTGGCTACTCTGAGCTTCCTTTCTGAAAATGAAGCCAATACCACCAGGTAGCATTGACCTGTGGCACAGTCAGGCTGAATTTTCCAGCTGGGAGACATCAGGGCACATCTAAACTGAGCAACCGAGCATGGTTTACATGCCCCTGAGCTGGGCAATCCAGGCAGATAATGCTGGGCTGGAGTGCAACCCAGGGCAGTGGAAGGATGCCGAGTTTGGGCGCGCAGAAACTGCTACTTCATTTCCCCAGTGGTTTGCCTCTGTGTTAGCTGTGGCTTTTCTTGTTGAGGAGTTATATTGTGTGGAACCACCTCCGCATCCCTCCAGCAATGATGTAGAAATGTCTTGAAGATGGTTTGGCAGGCAAATCCTTCTTTCCTCTTGCTGGGAACCCCACAGGTCTATTGCAAAGAAAGTTGGTTGGCGGAACTCTCAGCCACCACAACACACGCTCCAGATAGACAAACCACGTCTGTGTCTATCCACAGCTCTTTCCACAACTCCTGGATTCCACTTTTGAAAAAAATAACAGTTTGGTTCTTCAGTGACAGAGCAGTATGGTAAAAGTAATGACCACATTGCAACAGGCTTCTTCATCTGCTTATCTTCAAAGCCGAGTTTTGCTCCAAAGTATCCAGTGCCGTGGCATGGAATAAAGTCTGCTTGGGAAAACTGGGCAATTGTTGGCTGAAGAAAAGAAAAATATCTTTCAGATATTTTCTAATCCAAAAAACATGGTTCTTAAATGAGCTTTTTCCAAGCACATTAGTGCTACAGCCATTAATAATCACAGAATTCAAAGAAAAATAAAATCAGCTGGAAAAGAGTTGAAAGGGAAACCTATTAAAATATAAAAAGCAATTTCCCAAAAATATATACAGTTTCATTTCCAATTTTTTGTTGTTTTTTTGCTGTTACTAAAACTTTCAGTGACCTAATAGTCCTTTTAAAAGACAGCTGCACAGAATAAAACTGGGGCATTTTGTTCTTCTTGCATTGTTCCTAACAGCGGGACCCATTCTTCATTCTCCTGATTGAATGTTTCCCAGAGTGTCTAGACATGTCGCCACCACTGCCGAGGAGCCGAGAGATACCAGGGCTCATCCGAGGAGCTGTAAGCACCAGTCATCTCTCCTTCTACCCCTCAGGAGTCCTAAAAATAAGCTTTTATTTGCCTTCTGTGTTGCTAATTTCTAGGTTACGCTTGGGTCATACTTTCCACCCCCTCATTCAGCAGTGGGAAGCTGAGATTCCCACAGAAGAACATTGTTTTTTGAGCAGGGTGTTAGATAGCAGCATGAAATACTCCCCAAACCTGGTGACTACATAGCAGAACTGTGCAGCACGGATGAGCTTGTACCTCTGCAAGACCCAACTGCTCCCTTTCACTTCAGCTTGTGAGCCTAAGCCAGGTCTGGGACAGCTTTATCTGCCTTCCAGTAAGCCCCCTGGTGTACATATCCAGATCAATGCTCCAGAACTTTTCAGCATTTACCTGACTGAGATATTTCACTCCAGTTTCTACATTTTCACAGGTCAGACAGGTTGCTGAGCAAAACCAGAGTCAGGTCATTCCAGACCAGAAGCAGAAAGTCATCAGCATTAGCTCGGAGCACCCTCCCTTTTCTCCTTGCTGTCTCCCAGAACGTCAGAGCTGAAAATGTGCTCAAGTAGACAGGCTCTGAATCTCCAGCCTTTGTGGCACGCCTTTGGCACCTCATGCCAGAGGAGGACTTTGTTCTCCTCCCACCTCACTACACGTGGTAGCAGCCTCTCCTTGGTGGTGAGAGAAGTGCTGTGGCAATTCTCAGCTTTGGGCTGTGTCCGTTCAGGATGAACCAATGGTCCGGTTCATCCCCGCATGCCAAACGAGTGTTAGTGTAGCCAGCGCAAAGCTCATAGCTCATCTCCAGTCACACCCTTGGATCCCAGCAATTCTATGTACGAGGGGCAGGAACTGTCTTGCCGACAATTCAGAAAGGACTTTAGACAATAGGAGCACTACCCAAATAATGAATAGCAGTGCTAATAATAGCCCTTATCCTTGCATCCCCCTGTAAGACACTCTAATTCACTAGGACTTGGCCGGGGTCTGTAATCAGTCAGTTATAATCTATTTCAGTCTTGTGTAGAGGGATCTGGCTGGGTTTCTCAGGCAAGGGCTGCTAACATGACTCATTCCCAGCTGATCATTAAGTGGCTTCAGCCAGGTGCTTCTGGGACTTGATGTCCTCAGCCCTGCTGCTTTGCATAATAACTTGGTTCTTCGGGGCCAGAAGGCAGAAGGGAAAGGATGGTGAGGAGCACACGCAGCAGGGCGCTGCTCTGCAGAGAAATAAGCCTCCATGAGGTCCTGAGACAGTGTTCTGGAGGGAACAGTAGGAAAGGGGGATGAAAATCTCCAAGCCAGGTTTCTGTGGGGTTGAGGGAAAAGCAGAGTCCTGGAAACCTTGGGGAGAATTCCTGTGGTCCCATCTATGCAAGGGCCAGAGGAAGGATGAGGTGGGGAAACAACACTGGGGCTGGGTGAAGAGTTTGGCTATGGCTGAGTTGCGGGGTGCCATAGGGGAAGGCATGGCCAGGCCTTGGGCCTGCTCCCGTCCCCACACAGGGCGGTGGCATAGCAACGAGGGTTGGGCGTCAGCAGCAAGGCCTCTGCTCTTGTGGAGGGGAAACAGCATACAGAGCTTGAGTCTTGTTTGTGCATACCAGTTTCTTGGTCAAAAATAGAGCTGGATCATGGCCAAACCCTCAGGGGGATGGAGCTGGAAGAGGTGTCTTCCTGAGAGGCAACCCAAGCAGGGTGGACTGCTCAGCATGGTGCCCTGTGCAGACTTATGGTGGGGCCAAAAGCCCCTTGCCTCACACTCAGGGAGGTGAGCCCTGACAGTGAGAGATGTGGTCGGGAGCAATGACCCGTACCAACGTCCACAAAGCTGCTGCACATCCACGTTCCTCCTGCCAGAGCCAGAATTAACATCTTGTGGGCTCATCTCCAGCACGGAGAGGCTGCTCCTGCTGGCGCCTGCAGAGCTGTGGTCATCTGGGCTTGGAAGAGAGGATCTGTGAGCATTACGAGGGGAAAAAACGTTGAGGGAGAGGTCATGTGCGAGGGGTGCGAGCGGCTTCATTTCGAGGCTCCAGCCCAGGACCGTACACCCTGGGGAAGTGTGGGGGTGGGAAGGGGTATTCTTCCTCCTGTCCAAGTGCTCTGCATGCTGTGATGGGATCCCAGCCCCTCCAGTGTCCAAGTGAGCAGCGCTTTCCAGCACAGCCTGGAGCAGAGGAACAGAAGGCTTTGAAATGCAGTCCAGCAGGGAATTCAGCCCTGCATCGGACTCCAGCAGCATCGCAAAGCCAGGTACTCAGGCATGTTTTCCAAGCCCTGTGGTAATCCCCACCTCACGGAGGGCCATATGGCTCTAAAAGCCTCCTTCAGTTTTATATCAGCAGATCTTTCCAAAAGCTTCACTCTTGGCCATGGGAGACAACTCCTTTCAATTGCAGCTATCCCATAGGTGGGGGGGCAGAGTGGCACTATGGCTCCCATTTTACAGGGCATGGAAACTGAGGCATAGACCACTCATAAACTTTCCTGGGGTTCTCTCTAAAGACAGATCATCTCTCTTTTTTTTTTTTTTTTTTTTTTTTTCATGAAATAAATGTTGTGGGTAAAAATTGTCATCTGAAAGAGACGGGGAGAATGTGTGGTCAGGGGAACAGAGGTCAACCACCGTTGAAAAAGCAGGCTCTCACAATGGTTTCTAAAAGACAAAGGTGAAGCAAAGCTGAAGGTGAACTGAGATCATAGTGAAGAGCTCTGGGCAGGGAGAGAAAGGAAATGTGGTCCTAATTACTTGATAACTATCCCACATTTCACAAGTCATTTTAATGGCCCAAATGGATTGCTTTCAAGCTTAGATCTAATGCTGGAGCGATACGGATAGAGTTCTCTCACAGTGGGACATATGATGCCAGAAAGCCCACTCTGAGAAGAATATTATTATCTAAAATGACATTAATACATCCTGTTATTCCCTCGCGCCGTATCATGTGCAGGAAAGGGACCGTGTTGTTAAAATGTCAGCATTCAGGCAACGTCTCAGTGCAGAGCAAGCAAAGACAGTAGCCGATGCTGAGCGGTCGGTCCGACCCTTGCAGCTGGAATTGGAAGCTCTGGGCAAACCCTGCCCACCTGCAGGCTCTCTGGGGCAAGTGTTGCTGGTGAGTCGGGTGCTCTGTTGGCTGGTGTAAATTCGAGCCACCCATCCACATGAAAACAAATAAAAAGGAGCAGGGTTGGGTATTACTGCAGTTGGCGGAGCCACCGGTTAGCTGTTTGGTCCAGGGTTTCTCTTGTCCACTGTAATGTCCTTATACCCAGCATTATTCTGCTTGCTTAGAGGATGACAGCTTTCTTAGGCATGGAGAGGTTATTACTATGTTGCCATAGCTTCTGGACACCTTACAGTAACTGGAAACAAGCTATGGAAATCTCAATAAACAGCGGCTGCTGAAGCTCACTGAGTGCCTTTAAAAATGTAATATTTTTTCCTTCCCTTTCTCTTATTTTTTATTGGACTTTAGATGGGAGGTGAGAAACCAGTTAGATGTTCTCCCAGCCTTGCCCTCCTAATGAGTGTCTCTGCTCTGATCTTGTGGCTTAGCTGCTAACAAAATAAATCAGAAAAGGGAGAGGGCTTTCCTTTGCTAATTATGGAAAAACAAAAATTCCCTCTTGTTTATTATGCACTGCGCTGGTGTATGGGAAAGCAATTAAAGGTGTGACATTCTTTATTGCTCAGATACCTGGCCTGCATTGCAAATTTTTTAAATATTTTTTTTTCAAGCAGGACCACAAACTATTTGCTCCTCTCATTGATTTAGTTTCTCATGAGCAATTTCATCCCTGGTGTTACAGGGATGTAACACTCTGCTGACAGCAGCAAGGTTGCAGCAGAGAAGGATTTGGCCCCTGGAAGGCTCCAGGCCAGATGTTGCTCTTTCAATGTAATAACTGGAAGAACAAGCCTCGTTACCAGTTGGAAGCTTGTTCCATAAAGTAGATGGCTCTGTTCTCTGCTCTAATGTGAGTACCTAACATACTGTCAGTGCAGATGACCTCATAGCCCCCTCCTGCCTCCCCCTCTCTGCTTTTCCAATACATCTACTCAGCCTGTGTTGGCTTGTATCTCCCGGTGTCATTTGTACCAAAATAGGACTGTAATATGAAGGTGGATGACCTCATGGATGTTAGGAGCAAGCTTTGTGAACATGCTTGCCTTGGTAGCACAAACCAGCATGTGCTGAATCCATTTCCTCTTCCAAGCAGTAGGCTCGCATGTATCCATTTTAAAGGTTTGTACTTCATTTTCAAGCCTAAAAGTTGACGTGCCAGCAGGAAGAAAATGCATGGATTCTTTTTCTTTGCTTCATTTTTCCTGTTTCTCAATGCAATCTGGTATTTCAGCCCCAACCTGCCACGTGGCTGCCCCGAGGGGGCTGTGAACGCGAAGAGCATTACAGTGCACGTGTCGCCACTACGAGCACGCAGCGCTGCCGCTCCACACTGTGCCTTGGCCATGCTCGTTTCCAACTGCTGCTCGCTGAAACGATTATCGATGATAAATTTTAAACGTGTTGGGATCCAGTTAACAGGGAGTTTGCCTGGGCCCTGCTGAGGGAGTTTGTTGTTTCGGTTGAGTCTCCTCATCAGTTTCTGAGGTCTGATTGTCGACACCCAGCAGTAGAGGGATGGAGGTAGCTCTTGGCTAGTGAGTAATGTCTTATTTTAGGAGTGGAAATTGCTGCTTTCAGCATTACCCTGCATTACAGGGTCTTCTCAGGGACCTGGGTAATGCAGTTTTTATTAAATGACAGTCCTTCCTTCAATGTATCATCCCAACGATGCTCTACAGCTGTGCAGAAGTGGTAGCCCTGTCCCCAGAACCCAATGCAGAAGCTTTTCCACCCAGAAATGCATATTGCAACGAGCAGGAGAGAAACTCCTCTCACACTTCCCAGGGAGCTCCTGTCCCATGGTGGAGATGAGATGTCTCCTTCATGGTCTGACTAGCCTTCCAGAACTTCAAGCCAAGTCTATCTCTCTTGCTCGTGAGTTTCGTCAAGGAACAATCAGAATCAAATAAAAAGCTCAGAAAGCTCTCCTGGTGGCCAAATATGGACTCCCAAGTTGAGGGCTATAAAATTCTATATTACTTGCCAGATGTACTGACAAAATGCATAATCATTTTGAATCAAATTTCCTTCTGGACTCTGTGTAGGAGAGGGATCACTTCTGGGGAGAAACATTACATCAAGGAAATCCAAATGAAACACAACAGATTCCTGAGAAGTTTGGAGCTGAAATCCTGTGGACAAGTTTGAATCAGATATCTCTGTGCAAGATTAGGCTCAATTTTGAAAATCTACACTCAAATTCCAGACCAAAAGGATGAAAGCTCTGGGATTCATTTACCATAGATTTCTTGCAGAACTACCGAGCAACTTGACATGCAGCAAACCAGATGTCCCCTGCAGAACTTCTGCATGTGCAGAGTATGCAAGCTAAATTAAATTGAGATGTTCTCTGAAAGTCTAACCATGATGGAAAAGGTACCACAAGATGCAACTCAACAGGGTGTTCTACTTACAGTCTGATAAAAGCAAACAATGTACAGCTGTATGCTTTATTCCTAACCATCCAGTGTGGCTTGTTGCTGAGTGTTCATAAATGCTAATCTGTGAAAAAGTTTAAAGATTAACTTCAGATTCATGGATTTATGGAAGGCAGTGATAGAAATGATTACTGGGTCTCAGAGAGGACTAACCAGGAAAGAAGTTTCCCATTGGTTCTGTGAGAAAGTGTTTGTATTTTTGAGAACAAGGAAGTAAACAGCAACAAAAAATAATCTAAATCTGAGATCAAATCAAATGAAAATTTGACCAAAAACACTAGCTGAAATCTGCAGGTGGGGAAAAAAAATATTTTTTTTTTTAAAAAGTCCTTTTCAGATGAATTATGATGCTTCATTTAAGTGGTTTCTTCTTCTTCTTCTTTTTTAATTTTTACAACTTCCTTCTACAATGAAAATACTATTATCTCACATTCTAAACAAAGCTGCAGTAATTCACTTAAAAAAAAAAAAAAAAAAAAAAAAAAGGAGCAGCTCAGTGATTTCGAAACATTAAATAATAGGCATCCAGAACCTCATTTTAAAAATCTCTTAAGGACAGCAGCTTTATATTCAACAAATCAACTAAGAACAAGCTAATAGTGTTTTCTGGAGGAAAAAAATATCTTCAGCATTCAGTATGTAACCTGTTTTTCTACTAACCCTATATGAAACCTCTATCAGCCATTTTTCAGCCTCCAATGAGCAATGGTCTCATAGGTGTTTGAGAGCCTGTCCTGCCTTGCTATGCTTAGATCCATTCTCACAGATATCTTGCAACACTACAAGCTTAATTCAAACACATCCAAGAATTTTGGCACCCGGTTCCATATCTGCGTCGCTGCTTTGATCTTGTCAGGAAAGTCATCTGCTGGCTGTCTTGCAGTTTGGGCTCTGCCACCTACTTCCAGCCCTGTCTTCTGGTGGAAAGCCGAAGAATGAGATTCTTTAACTCCCTTTTGAGACTGGTTCTCCACCATAAACTTCTGGCCTTTTCAAACTTTTCTTAATGCCTTATCAAATGCATCCTTTATCTCTCTGCCATCTCTCTGGCTGGCCTCAGATGGTCTCTTCAGCCTGTGCCTGGTGGCACTGATGACAGAGCAGGGCATCTCACATGGCAGACTGACAGCTGCTGCCAACCTAAACAGATGCTCCAAGCTTGGTGGCTGAAATTTTAATAGTAATTTCTCTCTCTCTCTCCCCCCTCCCCCTTCAGTAAAAAGGATTCTGGAAACACAAATCAATTATTCCCAGATTTCAAATGCTGGCACCACTCTGTGTGCAGCTGTGAGCACAGAATTTAACCTTTTCAGTATTTCAGTATGCAGTGAGGGAATGTGTGTTTTCTGTGTCCTGACTTTCAGCTGCGTGCCCAGCCTCAAGCTCTGGAGCTGCCTTGCTCTCATCACTGAGAGCTTCCCACTCTGAGTCCGTGCTTGGCTCAACTCTTTGCAATGGGCTGAACCAAAACTCTAGGTCACAATACACTGAGGACTTCAGAAAAGTTCAGAAGTGTACCCAAACCTTTCAACTATAGTTTATTTTTTTTCCTCCCCTTTCAAGCTAGTGGAATTAAGTGAGAAACAGTTTTGTATCCCCCTCAGAGTGAAAAGTATTTCCTAAAAGTGAAAAAAAAATGTTGCTCCACTTGAGGATCAAAGTTACACATTTTTCTGACGGCCACAGAAAAAATGGGCAGTCCAAAAAGCTGAGCAATCAGGACACCCACCGGGATCCCGAGGGGCCTGGACCCACTATCACCACCCGGGCAGGGATCTGAGCCAGGACCCACCTGATCTGGGAAGTCCTCAAACAGCCACAGGCAATCCTGGGAAATAAGCCTTTGGTGCTGACTGAAATTTCTATGGTGGAGCTCAAACCATTTTCCTGACAGTTTCTCTGAGATGGTTTTGCCTCTTGGTTTTGACAAGGAAATATTTTCCATGAAAGCCCCCTTAGTAGAAAAATGCCTGACCACGTCTACTAGTAGAGTTGCTTGATTTTAAATACCTTTTTCTGCATCTGCTCTAGGAAAAGGCTTTTGAGGTAATGCTTTTCTGCAAGAATAAAAGGAGAATGAGCATCATGTTTCTTATCAAAGTGAGGTGTTAGGAATATTTTTTCTGTTGGCTTAGGAGGGGAGAAGTCCTTTTTCCCCCTTCCCTGCTCACTGGCACAAGGGACGCTCAAATGTGGTTTCCCAGGCTGAGATACTTATGCCACAAGGAACTGTGGGTTGGTTGGTTTTTGGTTTTGCTTTTTTTTCCTCTCTTCAGTTCATAAATAATCACCTTCTCCAGCATTCAAATCTCCAGTTTGGCAGACAAAGGCAAAATGAGATCTTTTTGGCAGGAGGTGAAAATCAGCAGAGCACTACCTGAAAATAAAGTGCTGATTTTAAGGGAAAGCAGTTAATCACGAGGGACAGGTCATGGAAGGAGCAGGTAAAGACCCTGTTTTTCTGAGCTCTCTCATCACTGTGCAGCTGGATCTACCAGCCAGCTTTGGGCAAGCCAAGATGTCTTGATTGCTTGTTGCAGAGGCTGATGGAGAGAAAAGAGCACACAACCTGGAAGCAGCATCACTTCAGCAAAGGTGAATGGATGGGCTCAGAGCCCTGAGATTTTGGCTGCACCACTCTGGTTCTGGAAGGCTGGAGGGTTTACAGCCCTGATAAATGCCTGCCTGGGCAACAGGCTCCAGCTGATGCAGAGCCCCGGGTGTTTTCTTGCCACTGTCTCGTGGGACGGTCAGACCGGGTGAGTGTCCTCTTGTGGCCACAAAGCCTACAACCTAGAAAGAAGGAACTGGTGATTTTCTTAGCCATGGTTTTCCTGGCTGCCTTCCAGTAAAACACACGCTGCGATAAAGCAGGGTGAATGTGGACACAGCTTTCTGGCAGCAAGCAGCACCACAAAGTGGGGCATCTGCAAGGCACAGAGGAAAGAAGGAGCAGAAGAGGCAGAAGAAGGTAGGCAGGGAAACGAGTGGGGCAGACTGGTAGGCCGATAAGATGAATTTAGACAGGTTTGAGCTGAACACATTACATGCCTCAGTGGCTTACAAATCAGCTGTTTTAATAGCTGGCTGAGGCAGAAAGTGTGCAATGGCCAGCTCCAATCCGCAGGGCTCGTTGTGTGGATCCAGCAGCCGTACCCCAAACTTTGTCCAGACCAGGCATGGTGGCCTCCATCCACGAATGAGATGGCAATCAAGTACCCACTGTGGGATATGGCATGTACCTTCCTGCACTGCTGACCATGCCGGACCCCATTCCCTGGCATCTGCTTGTCCCTTGTGCTGCCACATGACAGCAGGCTTTTCCTAAGGCTGAACTACAACCCCCAGAAACCTGCAGGGTTGTCTGTCAGTGAACAGCACTCACCTAAATATATGAAGTGCTAATGACCCTTGTTGGCTTTACTTGAGGGAACAATGTTGTCTCAGCAATAAATCGGCTTCCTCTTCGTTAAAGCCGCCACCTTGGGAATGCCAACTTTGAAAATAATGCCGTCACCTCCAGCTACCTGCCAGGCTCAGAACACCAAAGGACTTTTTGTAAATACATTTGTTAAAAAGTAGGTCCCAGGGTCCTTTGCTTTTGGAGAGGTCTAAGTATCAAGCAGACGTAATGGGAGCAAGAAAGCTAACCAGCACTTTTCTTGTTCAGCTACTTCTCTCTCTCTCTTTTTTTTTTCTTAATAGGTCCTGGGTTGCCAGATTGATAGATTAATTGCTGGTGGAATGGCGAAAAAGTACAAGGAATAGCCTGCAAATTTGAGAAGGCACCAGAGGATTCAAGGAGGGAAGGGAGGAAAAGTGATCCACATTGCAAAGCCAACACGGGGAATTTTCCCTGTGACTAATTTTTTTTTTTTTTTTTTTTAATGGTGGAGAAGTAAGAGTCTGAGGGAAGAGCAGGGAAAATTGGATCCACAGCCAAGTCAACCACCACAGGGGACCAGAGAAAGCTACAGTGAGGAACCAAATGAAAATTGAAAGTTTCATCTGGAAAGAGGGGAAAGAGGGATGTCTAAAGAAAAGATATGCTGAAAGACTGGGAGCTGGAAAAAAAAAAAAAAAAAAAAAAAAAAAGGAATTAAGAATGAAATGTGGCCAGGTTGGTGTAGGTGGGAGGACATTGCAATGCACGGAGGCATCACCCATGGCCCAGAAAATAGAAAATATGGCAGGAAGCAGATTAATTACTTAGAACAGAAAAATCCTTTCTAAGTGTTATGGATCAAGAAAGCTTACATGCAATTTGTGTTGAGTAGAGGACAAAAGAGATGTCTCCATTTGAAAGAAAAGACTGCAGCACCGAGGGGCAGTTAAACATGAATAAACATTGAGAATCATTTTCGTTGGGATGTTTGAAGTATTGCAATGTACATTCACATGTCATGCCCACATTGTCGTAGACCTGTGCTTCCACCCACCCAACATGGTTGGGAAAAGCTTCCCATGAGAAAGACCAACAAAAATCTTTTCCCAAAAATGATGGCACATATCTTAATCCTAAGGCATGCAGCCAAAGAACTCCTTAAGTCCAATGGGCAGATAAAAAGACTGATATGATGACCTTTTTCTAAATTAGGCTTTCCCTCTCTCCTCCCATCTTCAGCAAAAGACTTAATTTGCTAAATTGACTTTTCTTAGACATAACATCTCCAGACAGAGGTGGACAGCGTCCTAACCCTTAATGTGGATGGAGGACGGTCTGGGATGGTGGGGATGGTAACAGTGCAATGCCTCGGTGTTGTACCAGCCCATCAGCAGAGGCTGGGCAAGGCTTGGCCTTCAAAGCAGACGTTTGAAATGCCTGTGCCAGACATCTGTGTGTGCAGAGCAGCTCCAAGTGCCAGAGCCACGTGGGATGTAGAATCTGTTGGAAAGCATGCCTGAAGTGCCCTAAGGGAAACAGCCAACAAGTGAGAATGCCTGAGCCTCCAGGACCTTATTTCAGCACCGTAGTGAGGGCTGGACTCCTTGAGGCTGGGGAGCACTGCCCACACTGGACAGAGGAGAGCTGGCACATTTTGGGCAAGGGATCCCTAAGGCAAATGACCCTGCCTATGTTATTTTGCTCAAAAATGAATGTGCCATGAATGTCCCATTGTGAATCCCCATAAAAGATGCAGAGCGTCTTAAAACCCGAGTCAACAAACCCACACAAGTCTTGATGGAAATGCATCCCAGTCAGACAGGTCTGGATCCCATAACTATAAAGGTGTTTTATTTCCTGGAATTCTGACATCAAAGGGTGGATTTTCAAGACAAATAGCTGCTATTTTCATTTCTCTGGAGAAATCATATGATGTGATTGACAATTAAGATCAGAAAAAGATTTGATGGGCAAAAGATCAGGAAATAAATCTCCCCACACCACCAAATCCAGGGCTGTTATCAAAAGCTATTCATCCCTGCTCAGCACTATGAGGATCACAGGAATTTAGGACCTAATTTAGGGGTGTTTTTTTTAGTAACACTAACAGAAGATTGAGGAAATTGGGCTCAGTTTTACCTGCCACAAAGCTCCGTAAGTGCTAGAGTGAAGGAACAGATATTGAGCCAGACTCCCTGAAGATGGCACAATACAGATGTGAGCTCACAAGCATCCGCTTGGACATTTTAACCCTTTGGGGCATTTCCCAAGTAATGAGCAAACATCATCACCTTTCCCCATCCAGATTTTTCAGTGGATGGAATAGTTAAAATACCTGACAGAAGACTGTTGGTAAGTGGCAGTGACAAACATGCTGGGACATGTGGTCATGACCTTTGATCTGCTTGGGGATGTAGGAGGGACGGAGGGAGAGGGGGTAATATTAGTCACAGCCGTTCCCAAAAAGCCAGGAGGGTTAGCAGGCTTACACTTCTACAGCTGGGCCTTGTCTCCACCCATTTCTGACCATCGGGGAGTTTGGGCTAGATTTGACATTGATTGACCATTTTACTCCAACAAAACAGCATTTTATTTCCTGAGACCATTACATTTGTGTGTCACAACCACATAGTCCAAACTTCTCTGGTAACAGGCAAAGGCATATGGTTTTATTTCTCTGGTAACTCTAACGGTGTGCAGGAGGCAAGGCTATGATGCTGTGTTGGTTTTCCCCCAAGGGAATCTGCAGGTGATTCTGAGTCCCAAGGCATGGTGCAAGCTCATCCCAAAGCTGGGTTTGGGTTCTGTGTCCTGCCTCAGTCCTCTCTGTATGGTTGTCTTGAGAAACGACCTGAAAAAATAGACGGGTAGGAGCTGAGATGTCCTTCCTCCTTCAAGATCTCTCCCTCCCACCAAGCTGTCGTGTCAGCTGTGTGGTGGTGCTCCTGCCAGGCGGACGATGCTCTCCCGGTGTACCACCACCTACCATTTTACTCACTTCTTTTGTGGCCCTTTGGGGTCTCCACTTCCTATAGTCAGATGTGTCTGGTAATACTACCCTACAGCCCAGCAATACCGTTATTTAAACACCGCAGTAACAGAAGTTATGGAAGTACAAGAGAGGCTTGGCTTCCCTTTCTATTTACTGCTCATGATCTGGACAGAGTTAGATAAAACTACTTTCAGGTGGAAGACTCTGCCACCATCAGAACAAACAGATTACTTTCTTTTTTTCCAATTACTATTTTTTTCAAAATCTGCCCAAAGACAGCATCATTATTTCCCAATTGTTCCAACCTGAATCCAGGAAAGCACCTTAAGCACATGCTTAACTTTTGGTATGTGAGTAATCCTGTTCCTCTTTGGCAAAGCACTTAAGCACATGCTTAATTTTAAATTTGTTCTTGAGCACAATGAAATGTAAGCTGGTGTTTGAGTGCTCTGCTGGATGGGAGCCAGAGAGCTCAGCACCTTAGAGGGCTCAGCTTCTCAAAGAAAGATGCCATGATTCAAGAAAGCTGTTAACTTTAAGTACTTGCTTAAGTTTCAGGTGTAATGTGGTATAAAATCTTAACCTGTGAAGCCGTAAGTGAGTAATATGGACAAATGCCAACCAGAGCTGGTAAAAGAATGAATAAAAGTTTCCTTATTGTTTTTCACCCATATTTCTATTTCTCTCTTTTGCTAGTATTTTGCTTTTTCTTGAAAACCTGGCTCTGTGTGAATTTAAAATAGCCAAACTTTACTCTAAAAACAAAGCTGATCAAGATTTCAAAAGTCCCAATTTTTCTACCTATTCCAAGGGCAATGAGCCCTTTTATAACTTCATTATGAAGTCAGCATACACATACGTTGCAGAAGATCAGTTTTAAAGGTTTTTAAAAAAAACATTGAATGTGCATGTGTATATATATGCACGTATGTATATATATATGTATTTACATATATTACTCTTCCTGGAAATCTCAGACACTCACTTAATAAGGGATGCAACTTTGCAAGGGTATGTGGGGAAAAAGCCAGCTGCAGAGAGCACGTCACAAAATGTCCCTGCTCATAAAGCTTCATAACCACCCCAGCACAAGGGCATGCACTAAATGTCCCAGGGTGAAAGCCTGCTAGGAAAGCACATCTTCTTGCTGGTTTTCAAGCTCCAGTGGTTTGTGAAGCACCAAACAAGTCTCTGGCTAAGATCTGAATGTTGCCCATCTGAGCACACATGTCAGTAAAATTTTATGGAGGGGAAATTCCACATTTTAAGGAAAAAAGAAAAGAGCGTAGGTTTGAGTCTGGTTCTTTTTAAAAAATGGCAGCTGTTTGAAAGCTGCCTACAAGTTCAAAATGTTAGAAGCCGGTATTAGGAGCTCAAACCTGGTGTTAACAGAAACGAAGGAATGGATATCACGACCACATATGTGATATTGATGCAAGAGCTGATGGAAAGTTAGAGAGAGCGTTCTTGTGTAGATGTAACATACTTGTAAATTATGTTTAGGGTCCTCTTCTGTCATTCGTCCGTGGAGGATAACTGCCTGCCATCACCACTGCCTGATAAAAGATTTTTTTCCAGGCCAAGCAGTGGACCTGAGGTGCTAGTGAAGACAGCGTGGAGGGAAGAAGGTTGATTTCTCTCATTTGATGACCACATTGAATAAAGTTTGGACAGAACTGGAGCAAGGATTGTTGCTCTTTTTTTTTTTTTTTTTTTCTCCAAAACAAAATAAACACAAGGAATTAAGGTGAAACAAAACTCTTATATTTTAATTTATTCTGGTCTGTTTTGGCTATCTTCCCAGGTCAGACCACTTTTTAAAAGAAAATAATACTGGTGAATGAATATTAACAACAAAATGAAGCATTTGAAAATTTTCCAAATGAAACCTTTTCATTTTTAATATGTCAAAGTGTAGTATTTTGACACCTAGGAAAATTTAAACATATTTTTTTTTTGCCTTAAATCTTGTTGTTTTGCCAAACCTCAATTCACCACATGATTTGGCACTCACCAAAATCCTTTTTTTTTTTTTTTTTTTTTTTTTTGGTGGTGGTGGTGATAACTATTTGGTTTGTACAGGGGCAGTGGAGGGACACAAGAGGACTTATAGCACCAGTTGTCCCAGAGATGACATCCATGGCAGGACACAGAAGGCCACTCTAAGGGCATTTCCTCCCGTGAAGATGTCTTCTGTCCTCGTGAAGGTGTTAACCATGCCAGGGGCTGGCCCACAGCACCAGCAGCAAGCATATACCAGCCCACTTGTCCCTCCAGGTCTGGATCTCCAGCCCAGACCCTGCTGAATACCCAGTTTCCCCAGAAGGAAGGGGTATCTCATACATATGTTTGCTCTTAATCCCTCATTTCTTCCGAACCTGTCAGAGTAAAGGGTTAATTTGTCGGCAAAAGAGTTAGGGGAAATAGGAGAGCCAGCAAGCCCAGGTCTTCGCTGGTGTCTGTCATAGCAGGGTCTGTCTTTCAAGGCCTATATAAATAAACTTCCTAGTAAACTCAGCAATTTTGTCATCATAAAGGCTGGCAGCCTTTCCTGGCAATAAAATAAACTCTAATCATTTCTTCAAATAAAACACAAATAGCAGCAGTGCGTTCACAGGAGGCTCTGTGCTGGCTGGTTTTGCCTCTCCCCCCCAGCCACCCGGCCATGTGTGTGCCATGCCAGGCCGTGATGGATGGAGAAACGCAGGGGCACTCTGCTGCTAATACCTAAGAGGAAACAGACCCTATGCCTGCAACGTAAATCAGGAATGGGCAAGAAGCTCAAAAGAAATAAGAAACTGCTCTGATCCTCCTGCTGCGGCTCAAACAGATCAAAAATCTTCCTTCCCCCTCCATGGATCCCAGCGATGTTTTCCTTCCCTTTCTCATGCACACCTATTTCCTTACCAGCTTTCTTTTCTGACAGCCTCTACAGAAAGATCTGATAGTCTCAGGAGAAGCCCATTCCTGTTTTTTTGCCCTCTGTTGTGTTGCCAACTAAAAGCCATGCTTCATAGCAAGTATGTTCAATGGACAACCACTTTTCCAACAAAAGGGAAATTTGGAACCCAAAATGGGTGCCTGTCAGAATCATTGGATAACCCTTTTCCTGTAGAAAACCAAATGGGCAGCTAGATACCAGGCAACCATGAGAAGAAAAGATTGCAGAAGTGAACCAGAAAAAAAAAAATAATAATAATACAAAAATAAATAAATAAAGCATGTCAGTCCTTCCTGCCCCTTTTGACCCTTGCTCAGCAAGATGTGCCACAGAGAGAACATGGAAATGGCAGAAAACCCCTGAAATATCATTTTTAACATGTCATTGGGCATGTTGCCTGCTCGTTTCAAGACTGGAAAAAAATAATGGTTTTATGTGCAGAGCAGTGGGCATCAGCAGATCACATTCTGTTCTTACACAGATGCATTCCATCCTCAGGAGCTTGCCCGATCCCTGTTTAAGAATTAACTTCCCTTCTGTGTGTCCAGCATTTAGCTGATCAGCAGCTCAGGACATAGCCCTGATATGCATTTGCGTGATATCTCCCTGGACTCACAGCACGGCTGCATGACTGCCAGCAAGGTAGCGTTCAGTTGTGCATCGACTTCAAAAACATGCGCAATATGGTCCAATTTTAGTCATCCCTAAAATACAGCTGCTGGCTCTTGTCCTAGGGCTGTGTCAGCCTCTCCGGAGCGGTGATGAAAGCGTGTCACTTGGGCCAGGTCTACAGCACAGTCTGTCTCCCTCTGCCTCACATCTACACAACAGAAGTTTTGCCAAGCATTTTACTTTAGGTGGAGGGACTTTGCAATGAAAATAACCAGCCCTAGAAACTTCAGGGCATTTTGTAGAAGTTCACAGAAGTTTCACTCAGCAGCTCAGATGAGAAATGTTTCCTAAAATTCTGAGGACGTGGCTTTTTTTCTGACATATATTTTGACATAAAACATTATGGATTTTCCATTCAAAGCCACCTTTGCTTTTTGAATGTCCTTATTTTGTTTTGCTTTGGTTTTTGAAAGCTATTTTCACTTGCTCAAAATTACAAGGCAGTGTTTCTCTTCAAAAATAGCTCACTCTACCTTTAATTGTTGATAATTCTGTTTTGACTTGATGAAAAAGAAATGGGGGAGAATCTAATATGAATTTATTGTTTTTTTTGATTTCTAAAGAGACAGAAATTGTTCCTTTGGACAGCTGGCTTCTGCCAATACACCCTTAGCACCTTGCAGTGCAGGAGACATGGAGGGCTCGGGAAAATGGAAGAAAACATCTGCTGAGCAATGTTATTGCTCCAAAAAAAGGGAACAACTTCCCTGGAAAAGTGTCTGGCCTGGGTGATGCTTGGAGAGTAACAGGAGGGGCTAGTTTGTCTTAAACTCACTGAAACATGCACCTCACTTTGGAAACAGGATTTTGAAAGCAATGAAAAATCTATTCAATAACATAGAAAGATATCCAAATATATACACACTGTATAATATTTTCATTCGCGTTAAAAATAATAACTTAAAAAAATATTTTCAATAACTAAAAACTTTTTTTTTTCAGATCTATTTGCAGCTAGAAGACAGGTTATAGCTGCTCAGGCTGTAGTTTTCCTTTAAGTATTATTGTATCATTGCTTAAAATTACCCAAAAAATCTCCCCAAAAGAGTGAATTTAAATTTAACTTCTGGACAATCTTCTGCCATTCAGATCATTCTTGGTTTTTGAAAGTGCTGGTAACTACAAAACAAAACAAAACAAAACAAAACAAACAAACAAACAAAAAAACACTTTCCATCATCTTTAGGTGTCCTGAATGGATTTCCTTGAATTCATCTGAAATAAATTGACATTTAAATAAGTTATACATAGAATGTGGTTGACACGAGGTTTAAATCAAGATTTGTGTTTTTTTTTTTTTATAGCCATGACCATGGCACAAAGACCCAGAAGCACTTCTGGATCTCCACCACATTTTGTCCAGAAACTCAGAAACTGTGCTGCAGCTGACCGTGGATGCAGGAACCACTGCAGTGGTTGTGCAGGGAACTTCCCTGAATTTACAGCGAGGAAATTCACGAGTGGGAAATGGCTGTCCCACCGTGATCGTGATTTATCTGTGCCTTTCTTTATTGACATGTGAGCTTAAATGCATGGATATGGAGCTGCAAATGATAGCTTTGGTGAAGAGTTTTATATGCCTGAACACAGTCTTTTTTTTTCTCTTTTTTTCTTTTTTTTTTTTTTTTTTTTTTTTTTTTTTTGTGGAGAAAGCAGTAGCTGCAGCAGCTCTTGAAGGGACAAGATGAGATAAACTGGGGAAAAAAAATCACATCTTGTCTTCCTGTCTTTTCTTGGTCCATGCTGTTCCACCAACAGTAGCACTCTCAGACCTCCTAAAGGGAAGAGATGGAGAAGGCTTATACTGAGGATGGCCACACCAGTGTCCCAGTGGGAGCCGTCTGCCCACACACTTTGATTTCACCACCCCCAAATATTCCAATGCAGTTTGCAACCAAGCACAGGGATACCCAAACTGTCCAAAAACAAAGCAGTTCAGGGACTCGAGTAAAGCCCAGAGCTCGGTGCAGACTAATTTTCTTGAGTTCTTGGCAGTATCTGAAGTTTTCTTGACAGAGTAAATTAGGCACTGCTGAGCTTCATGGCTAGACTTCTTCCGGGACCTGAGTGACTGCATTTAAAGCCAGAGCAAATGTCTATACCGAAGTGCATAGAAACCCCCTAACAGTGCTTTTTGGTGGAAGGAACCAGCTACCCACTTAGAGCTGGGACATGCGACACATGCAGCACGCTCAGCACCATTCTCATTGCCAAATGAGGGCCATTAGGATAAATGAGGGTGTGTTTAATTGCATTCTTTGGATGCTGAAGGGTAACACCCTTCACACCAGCCACCACCAGACAAGGATGGACAGGGTCCTGCTAGCAAAGCAAAGCTTCCCATCAGCCTGCTGGGATCCCTTCCAGGAAAACATGCGCCTTTTGGGGCTCGTTTATGCACATCTCTTCTCTCCTTCTCCTTACCCACAATCTCCTTTTCACTATCCGTCCTCCAGCTTCACACACAGAGACCATACCGTCATCTCTACCTGCACTCGGAACTCCCTCACTGCAAGAAGGTTTCCCTGACAATTCACCACCCACCTTAGAAGAGCAGTAAGAGCCCATCTGAGAAGGAAAGGTCCCATCCTGAAGAACCCAGTTGTGTCACTCTTAGCCATTCTTGTCATACCTGGCACACTGTCACCTTCCCGAAGAGATTCAAAGTAAGAACAATAATGCCCTCTCACTGAAGGATCATATGGTTTGATGGAGTTGACCATATTTTCAAGTGGTAATCGGATTTTTCATCCCAGGAATTAAAAAACACAGCCTCTGCAAATCTTACTTCGACTTGTAACGCTGTTTATATGATCATTTGTACTATCAGCTTGTTTTGTGGTTTATTTTTCTATATTCTGATATATTCCCAGCTCTTCTCCTGTACAGCCATTTCCCCTTCCTGGCTCATATTGCACGAACATTTTTTATAATGCTTCTTTCATCTGATTTTAAAAATGCTTTGATCAAAATCTCCCTTCTGAAAACTGAATGTGGTTTGAATCATCAAGCCATGACTATTGCTAATAAAAGGAAAGAACTGACTTTAATGACTTTGTTGGTGTTTGTGTGATCCAAAAAGAAATAACTGGGAATATACCTGCAAGTAACAGAGGCCCCTCCGTGCTTATTTTGTGTGAATTGTTTTTCCAGGCTTTTTTTTTTTTTTTTTTTTTTTTTTAAGAGGTTTTATGGAGTCTTCCGAGAAGCTTTGTTTGGCTTTATTTAAAAAAAAAAAATAATAATAACAAAAAAAAATTAAAAAGGACAGACTTTTGTTTTTGTTTCTCTGGGGATATCTTGTGTGAAGTGAGGATTTTTCTCTGCAAGTCTGTTTGCAGAAAACACTGCTCTGTGGATGTTCACGTTTTGAAGCAGCCCCAGGGAGGTAAACACAAGGTGATATTTGCCAGTGAGCATGTTCATCTTTCAGCCTATGGGTATGGTTTTTCTCCCCCCAGAACATACATGGCAGAGATCAGTACAAGGACTGCCATCCAAACAAGACCCCCAGGCTACGATTTGTTGGTGGAACCGTCCCACTTACGGTCCCAAGACACTTTTGTCCCTGTGCAAGAGAGCAAGCCAAGGAAGGTCTACGTGCAACGTAAATCCCACCACAGCTAAGGCAGCCTGTTGCACACCTCCGACATGCTCAGCCCCATGTGCATCAGCACCAGGAGAGTTTCTGCACCAGGTTGGAAACTGAAAAACAGAATCCTACAAGGTTGAGGGCAATCTGTTTTGTGTTTTCCCATGCAGTGGAAGTGCATGGGCATCTGCTCTTCATTAAAAGCAACTATTTTGGCTTGATACAGGTAGTGTGTTTTCACTCGGTAGCTCTGGCATTAAAATCTTATCTTGTGATTTACTAATTTTAGAGGAGAAAACTTCAAATCTTCACTTGCAGATGTCCTGTGCTGAAGAACCCACCAAAGCTGAGCATGGTTGGCTGAGAACTTCCCTACATGAGTATCTCACTCACAGCCTGAATTCTTTTGCATCAATGGCTGGATCTCTCTATGCTTCTGCCTGCTCTACCAGAGATGTCTGCCATCAGAAATGACTTGAGACAGTTCAGATGTCTCCCTTAGCCATCTCCAAACAGACAGTCTGAGTTTTGATCTCAGGTTGCACCCATCTCTTTCCTGCACTTCTGACTTCTTCATTTCCCAGAACCTTACACTCTCATCCTAGACCTTGGCAAAGAGACATCTGTGGAACCAGCCATAAGGGAAAAACTACAATTCTATGCCTTTCTTTTGTTTATTTTTTAAGACATCATCTACCCCATCCAGTTCTGCAGACTTCCAACCACTTGATTCTGCCCTTGAACAATACTGCAATTAACTAAGTGTGGGAATAGCGATGTGGCTCATTTGAGGTTTTGTTTCCACTCAGATGAGAGTTAATCTCCCCTGTGAGTTCGAACATTTCTTTTCCTGATGGATTGTTTATTTTTCGATTCTGGATGGTTTCTAAGAATAGCAGTTTGAGTTCCATAAAAATTTACTCTAGTGCTTTGATTCATTGCACTTAAAGATGCTGTTTCCCAAGTGTTGGCATGCAGTATTTGACAATCTTGAATGGAGAAAATTCCTAGAATATAAGAACAAGACCTTGTGCTTTGACTTCATTCTCTTTTTCTTTCTATATAGATGCAAGTGGATGTTTATTTTTCATTATAAATGCCACAGGATTTTTTAAGGCATGTTCCCTTTGTGTTTTTTTTAAATGATTTTTTTCCAGCATTAGGTTTTCCTGGTCTTTTCGCCTTTGTTCTCTGCGGATGTTATTCTAGCAGGCCAGCACTCCCGCAGGAAATGCAGCCTTGCTGTGCCATGTGGTTTCCAGAGCAGCGTGAGTTTGCTGAACTGGGAGAACTGGTGTGGGACTCATTGGCCACAGTGACTGCCATGAAGGCAAATATAAACTCACAGGTGGGCACCACACCTGCAGTGGGGCTCTTGGGGCTCCCCTAGCACAGCAAAGAAGCACAGGACTGCCCCCACAGAGGTCCATGAGGTGCTCCAGGAGCTGTGCAACTGCCCTGAACCCTGCAGATTTTGTCACATTTAGTGAAAGGCTGCAGCTTGTCTGCCTCCTGCTCCCAGCACCAGAGGTACCTTGGTGATGAGATTTGCTGTACATCATCATTTCTGCCCACTCGGTGATTTTAACACCTTTTTGTTCTTGGTACCTCGATACGAATCCCCAGCCACCCAAACTGTTTCAGCTTACTCTACCTTACATGAATCATCCTAGCTCCAAAGGATTTTCAGTTTGGGGTTTGGGGGGGTTTTATCCTCTCATTTTCCTTTTCAGGACAAGCTATCCTGGAAGCGCTCGGGCTCTGGGGTAACGTCAGGTTCCTACAAGTGCAAGGGAGCTTCCTGGTGGCCTGGAGCTGCAAGCCAGCATCCCCCCCTGCTTGCGGTGCCTTTGAACCACTTATAAATAGATCGCGCTCATGCAACCATCTCATGTGCAACCATGGGACCAAGGGGAAGTGGCTCAGATCTCAGGCACAATGTACAGGCTCTGGTGTCATCCCGGCCATCCATCAATGCTGAAACCCTTATGAAATCCAGAAGAGATTCTGACATGCGATTGCTCACTCCATCTTGGGGGTGGGGAGAAAAATTTTTTAGGAAAGCGAGCGAGTAAGCAAGCAAGCAAACTGGCAGAACTCCTGCCACAAGGAATGAATTTGCACACACACTTTGATCCCTTTATGATTTTTTTATTTGTGTTAGCCACATCCTCTTCGCTGCACCACTCAGCAAAAGATGCTTTAAATTAGATGAGGCTTGGAAAACACTCTCTTTGTGGCTCCCTCCCCCCAGCCTTGCCTGCCCCCAAGGCTTAGTATTGGTCTGGTAGCCAGAGCCTTGCCTAACATGAAACTGGCACAAATGAAAAGGCGGATAAATAAACGTCCAGGAATCTTGTTTGTCATATTTAATCCATCACGTTTCCCAAACAGCCTGGTCAAAAAATTCTGCAGCAGTGTTTACATCATCCTGATTGAAAGCTACATCCGTGCATATAAATACCATTCCTGGATGTAGCTCCAGTTTCACATGAAGGCAGATATCATCCTGTCTGCCCTCACCACTGAAAAATAAAAAAAAATAAAAATAAAAAAGAAATAAAAAAAGAAAGAAGGAGGAAAAGAAGGAAAGAAAGAAGGAAAGAAAGAAAGAAAGAAAGAAAGAAAGAAAGAAAGAAAGAAAGAAAAGAAAACCTTTGCGTTTCTTCCTTCTCTTATTCCTGCCCAACCCAGCCTCCAGCACTTGAGCACTTGCACACTCTTTTTTTTTTTTTTTTCTTTCCCCTTTCTCATATGCTAGTGAAGATTACCCAATTCTGTGCTTTTCTGGTATACTCTGTGGGTGATGAGCAAGTGGAATTCATTAGACCGTGAAGAGACGGTTAATCACCATGCTAATGAAAGTGGCACAATATGAGCACTTGAACATGCAACCTGGAAGGGTTTTTGCATCATCACAGGCCACGTGTCTGGTACTCTGCACTGAGGTGGGAACAACCACCAGAAACACAGGTCAAACCAGTGCAAATGAAAGATATTTTCCACTTTAGTGACTGGGAGGAAAAACTGGAAGAGGAAAGAAGCTGTTTCAACACTTGTTCAGGGAGTGAGAGATGATCTCTAACCCTACAGCAAGTCAGTCGAGGGAAGAGATTATGGTGGTGGAATTTAGAAAGGACCATGGAGAGCCCTAAACCTCCCCATCCTGTGGTCCACGTAACATTTCCCAACAGATCCATCTCTTCAACAGAACAGGGGGAAGAAAGAAAGAAAATGAAAATCCAACCTGCTTGGGATCAGATGGTACATTTTGTCTGATCCAAAATGGACTTTTTTCCTTATGACTTCTTTTGTTAAAAGAAAACCAATCAAAACTATATTTTTTCCATTCCAACCTCCCTCCCCCCTCCAGCTTTTTTCCTGTGGCCAAAATTATTCATCACGCTGGATGCAAATCATCCCCTGCAAATTGCGCTTTTCCACAGTAAATGTTTTGACCAGAAAATGTCCCGCTATGTTGCCTCCAGAGGTTTTCATCCCGCCCAGATACATGTATTTTTACGAAATACTTTACCCACTCAACTCCCCTTGTAGAGTGAGCCCAATATCACAATGTACTCTGACACTGCCATTCTCTGATTTGGTGGAAATAGGAATAATTTTTAATCGCAGGCTTGGCAGTACCGTCCTGCGGTTGGACTTTGCAAAGCAATCAGAGACAAACAGCCTAGAACTGAAAGGCTTTGAAAATCTGGGCTCTGGCATGGACATCCCCTTGGGTTTGGGGTGTTTTCTGAGCCCTTCTGGCTGACAGCCTCCAGCTGCACAAGGAAACAGCACCTGTCTTATTCAGCCAAGCAGCACAGACATTTCCCAGGTACCTCTTTATGCCCCTTGGAATAAAAATATGGTTGTCAGATGATGCACCACAGATAACTCAGCATTGTGCCTGTCAGAAAGTACCCACCTCTCTATTTATAGGAGTTGTTAGCATCCCCACTTCTGAAATTAGGGCCTAGGATACTGTTATCTCAAGTAACAGCAAACCATATAACTTTATAAGAAGTTTTTAATCCCAGTAAAAAAAAAAAAAATAAAATAAAATAAAAAATTGTAAACCCATTTTTACCCTTCCTCCTTCACCTCTTGCCTACTCAAATGCAGGAGCTGCTTCTGGCCTCCAGATGTCAAGCCCACAAGCTCTTCCCTTCTGCTATTTTTGCCGTGCGCTTTGATCTTTTGCAACTGCTGCCCAGGGGAGCCGGGGGAGGCAGGGGCTGGGCTGGTGGATGCTGCCCCACCGTGCTCTGAGCTGTCCCCATCCAAGCCCCCTCGCTTCCCTTCATCCTTCCTGTAAAGGGGAAAGAGACCTGGGTTGCAGAGCCCAGCACTGAGGACGGGGCATGTGCTATACACCTCAGTGTGAGCACAGCCATATAAGAATTGCTCAGGGTGCTCAACCCCAAGCACCCCCACCAGAAATGGGATTCCCTTACAACGACAGCTCAATCACTCCCACAGCAGTGTCTCTGTGATAATTCACAGCATGATCAATGGGCTGTATCACCCTACAACATATTAGACTGCCTAACACCTTGGAATCCACCTTCCTTCTCAAAAAAAAAAAAAAAAAAAAAAAAAAAGCCTTTTTTGTGTGATATCAGACAAGGGTAATGAAATTGTGTTAACAGTGGCACAAGGAGGTAACTACAGCTGGAGAGTCAATGTCCAGTTCAAGAGCCTTCAATATGTTCTTTTTGCCTCGTCACCAGTGTTTTATTAAATAAATAAATAAATAAAAAGAAAATTTGATGGTTTTAAAAAACCTTCGGGGGGGAAAAATGAGGTTCTCCCACTGTTAACACCTTGCATCACTCTTGAGCTCAACCTCTCCTGGTCTTCACGTGAGCACTTGCACTGCACCCACCAGCATCTTCGCCCCTTCCCGCATCTCCAACTGCAGTCCCCCTCTGGAAGAGCAAAAGCCTCTTTGCTCCTTCTTGCCCAGATTTGGGAATGTGTTTGTGACCGAAACAAATTGCATCCACTATTTGCCCAGTCTCTACATTGCGGATTTCTTCTGGCCAACATGTTTCCTGCCAAGGACTGGGGTGAGGAAGCATTTAGGCACATTGCAAGGACAAAGGTGGGAAAAGGGAGCACATATCCTGGTGCTTTAATTGTTTCAGCTTTAAAATTGGAATCAGAATAGGGATTTTGTTCACTATGGGTAAGGACAGATCATAGAAAAGCAAATTTTTCATAGAGACATCTTTGCCCTTTAATCTACAAGCTGATCACTGCATTTTAACAGCAAATATTCGACTGCAATGTGCTCCAGGGCAAGCTGCTTTCCCATGGACTTTTCACCTTTTCTTGACCAGCAAACCAAGTACTAGGTCAAATTCAGTGTGTTTTCCTAAGAAATTAAAGGCCTGCCTATGTCATCCTTAGATTTTCTAGCTGACATGAGACTGAAGAGGTGACTTTCAAGCTCTGAGTCAATGGGAATAAATTTAGAAAATTCAGCTTGACTACATGTTATGTGCAGATCTCCTGGAAAACGCCACACAGAGCCCTGGCTGTGACAGCTGCCCAAGCAGCCTCAGTGCTTGCTAGCTGAGCTGCTGGCAGAGGTCTCAGGCTGATGATCTTCAGGCCCCGAAGCCAGAGCAGCACTCTGGCTGCAGGGATCTAAGGTGATTTAGAGAGTAAATCACTTACCTTTGTGACAAATTTCCCTTTCCTCTGCTCCCCATCCCTGACTGGTTTGCCTGCTATTCTCCAGGCCCAGCTCCCAGCCACTGTCACCTCGTTGCTCACAGCTCACCAGTGGGGTGACGACAGGCAGGCTTTGCACGGCACATGCCAAGGGTCGCACGGCAAGCACAGGGGGCTGGAGCCCTCCTCTCCCTCTGCCCTGTCCCTGGAGGATCTCACCTCCTCTCCCACCAGCTGGGACCGGAGCCCGTCGTGGGGGTCCCTGGGGCTCCCTGTGCTTGGGGCGATGCTGGGAATGCTGCCTCCACTGACCCACCTTCTCCCAGGTGTTGCACTGAAGCCACAGAAGTGCAAAAGCTAAGAAAACCATAAACAATGCAAAAGCAGGTGTTTCCTACATATGCCTGTATGTGTGTGTATATGTATACATACATCCCCGACGTGGCACTGAAACTGCTTGCTGCTCTCCATTTAAAAGCTTCAGTTTTGCCCTGAGGCACTTGCGAAAACGGGGCCATGATGCACATTACAGACAGATACCAGCACAGAAATCTCCTCTCCTGCAGCTGTAGTGGTTCTTTCCCTTGCAAACATATCAACTTGAGATCAAAATTCACTCCCTCCAAATGAATTCCTGCGTCTCACTGGCTGCATATTTGTGGCTGTTTAGTATTCCTAATTTAGGCATTGGCAGAAACAAAGAATAAGTGAATATAAGAACACATATGCTGAGAAATACAGTGCTGAAGGGTATCCCACCCTTAATTTAAATAGTAGAACTGAAATATCTTGTGTGTGTATACACATATGCACATATGTCACGCTACTTAAGCAAACGTTAGATCCACAGACCACTAAGCATTTGCTCCTCCTGTGTCACATTTGGAAAGTGCTAATGCCTTATGGGAAATGTGGAAAATGTAAATATTTTGTTCCAAAGCAACATAGCTTACCATCATACTTTTCTGGCTTTCTCCTCCCTTGCAGGAAACAGCAAGCAAATAATGCATCAGATGCATTTTAAAATTATTTTGTCCCTTTGAATTAGTAAAACGGAAGGCAGGAAGGAAGGAAGGAAGGAAGGAAGGAAGGAAGCTCAAGGAGAGCTCCCCACATCACAAATCCCTCTCTGAGCATCGTGACAAAACAAAAGTAAATGAGGGCCACCGCTCAAAAAAAAGCCAGTCTGTAGGAGCAGCTTAAGGAAAGGAATAAAGCAATAAACTTCCCATGAACACATAAGCTTGCTTGAAATATGGAGACCTTGACACTAGAATGATACCTGCCTAAAAAAAAATGACACCTGCAGCTGTCAAAAAATTCATTAAAAATCACTGCCCTCAGAAAGAGCTGTGGACTGCCAGGTGAAGCAGTGCGCTAGCCCAGCAGAGGTTATCAGTTTAACAGGTTCCTACTAAGCTGTGCTTTATTGGACTCTCCTGCATTACTGGATATATTTTTGGCTTTCCTTGAAGGAGCTGCTCTTGCCAAAAGGGTTACTATTACCTCAGTGGCTACTCATTATAAGAGGGCACCAGGCGATGGTGCTGTGCTGTGATGGAGGAATTTTCCACTGATCTCCTGCCACGCTGGGGGAGCACAGCACCGAAGTTACTGCTCTGAAATTCTTCTGAAGCAATATCGTATTCCTTGGTCATATCTTCACCTATCCATTTCACTGCATTATTCAGTTTGTTATTTATATTACACTTGTGCCATTAGCCACACGGCACTCAGGACTGGAAAAACACAGAGATATCCCTCTCTCCAAATGCTGTAGAAGAAAATGGATACATCAGAGCAAGGGCAGCAGCAGGGCAGCTGTTTTTCTTTTTTTTTTACTCCCCTTTCTTTGCATGGAAAACTGAATTTAGTTAAGGGAGCCATGGAAGGTTGCTTGGGAAGCTGGTGGCACTTCTGAGAAGCTTTACACAGTTGGGCCATGGCCAACAGGGAGGTGGGAAGTAGGGGCCCAAGTCCTTGCTGTGAGGATCCCTCAGATGGCATATTTAGATACCTGGAAGCAGGAGAAGGGAAGCTAGCCTCATTGGAGGGAAGATCCGAGACTGAAATGCTGCAGAACTGCACATGGCATCTGGGATAGCACAGTGAGAAGGGTTTGCTGACAATGGTCATGCAATACTGCCTCTGGGCTCCCTAGCAGCTGCTGCTTCTCAGTGGGCTTAGCTAAGCAAAGTGCTTGCACAGGAGCACATCAGGAGATGAGAGCTATATACACAGCGTGAGGCAGAGATGATAGAAAGAAAAAAAGTCTCAGTGTAAGCATGTGACTCAGACCCCCTTTTTTGCAATGATTTCCATCCTCTCTTCTGGAAATGGCACCATGCAGTTGTCTGCCTTCAGAGCCAGCCTTGATGGGGAAGGGTGGCTTTACTTGGACAGGGTTACAGTGACCTCCAAGGCTGCAGAGGGTTAAAAGGCATGGGGGAATATGTGCTCTGAGGATGAATTTATAAACCCTAATAAAACTGCTGGGGGAGGAAAGATAATCAGGGCAAACTGAAAAATGTTTCAGCATTTGCATTCTTCCACCTTCTGTCCTAGAGGCTGGGAGACGGTCTCCCTCATGTCCTGCCAAGAAAAGAAATGGCCATAAAACTGCTGATATCATTTTCAGTCCACCCCCCCACCCCCCTCTTGAATCTGCAAACCTCATCCCTGCTTCCCTCTCAGAGAGTAGGAAATGGTTCGGGTTAAATTAGCGTGGAAGCTAGAAAGCCTGGAATTGGAATCATTTCCCTGCTGGCCTTCGACGGGCTCCAAAGGGAAAAGCCTCCAGGCAGAACTGGAGAACGAAACCTCCTGCCAGGCCTTCTCCCACTTACACGTCCCGATGCTTCACCTCGCAGGTTCTGCTTTAGCACTTAGGTGGTGCTGGGGGAGAGGTTGTTTTTCTTTCCTTCAGTCTTTGCAAAGGGACGTCCAGGGCAAACAAACTAATTGGCTCAGGCAAATGCAAGAGCAGAAAAAGGCATCACTTGGCAGGTAGAAATGTCACCTTTCCCATCGCTCCTTCAATTCTCACTGCCAAGGCATCCCTCTGGATGCAATTCTTCTCCCTGCCTCTCCATGGTCAGCATCCTGAGTTATTGCCTGGGAGATGGTAGTGCTTTATGAGCATGGCCTTTAGGCTTGCTCCTTCCAGGACTGAATATATTCAAACAAAGCTGGGATTTCCAGATTTCCAAAGGGTGCTGGGTATTTAAAGTTATGTTTCAAACTGATGAAGGCTTCTAAGAAGCAAATATGAGGAGGGTGGGGGGGGGATTGCACAAGGAGGGGAGATTCACAGGGAAATCACCTCTGAAAATTCAGGACATGTACAGAAATAGTTGAAGGAAGTTTGGTGTGTGCTGTCAGTGCAAAACCAGGTCCCCTGATCACACAGCAGAAGGAAATGGGCTGATTAAAACAGAGGGCAATGCAGCTTCAGAGACGATATCATTTCTTTGGAAGACCTGGCACAGAAAGCCACCAGAGGCCTCCGGAAGAGGTTTGCATGGAGGATGTCTCCACAGAAGCTCCATCATGAAGGAGCCAGGCCTGGTGCAAACTCCCTAAGTACCAGCTCTGCCTGCTGAGCACCAGACCAGCCTTCTCTCCAGGTGGACAGGAGGCAATTTCAGCACTCTCACAAGGCTGCTTTGAGAGAGACTGTTGAGCCCTGGGCCTGCCCAAAATCTGTCACACAGCACATCTTCCTTCTCTTAGCACTCACATGTTGATGTTGTTGAGAAAATAGATGCCCTGAATGTCCCTGGAGGTCCCAGAGGAAATGGCTTTATAGGACTCCAGTGGATGCATAAAATAACTTCCACTTAAAGGCAGGCGCTGGCTCAGCATTTGTAGGCCTGAGACAGATCAAACACTTCCGAGCAATTCCGAAGTTATTGGTCCTCCAGCTCAGGGGTTCCCAGCCAAATCTTTATCCTCTGCTTCTAAAAGCTGGTTCTACTTTATATTCAGGAATTACATCCCTAAAAGCACACATTGATGAATGAGCAATACTTTCCTCACTCCGCCAAGGCCCGGCACCGGCTGGAGTCCAGGACACGCAGGCATCCCTTGCAAAGGGCAGAGCAGTTGTGTGTGGACTCCTCGAGCCCTTTGGGAGCCGGACCCAGCCTAGCACTGCTCCTTTGCAAACCAGCAACTGGGGCACAGGCACAGCAGCCACTTCATCTGGCTAATGAGCATCTGCACAACACATTTTGGGTTCTCGTGACCCTTCATCTCTCATTTTCCAGTGATCTTTAAGCAGCCTGTGTGAATGGCAACTTACTAATACCTGCTTCCCATCTCAGCCCAGAGCTATCAGGCTTTTGAATGGACTGAGATACTGCAGGGCTTCAGAAAAGGTGCTGGAAATGGGCTCGTCTCGAGCAGGATGGGAAAAGCAGATTAATCGTGGTGGCCAAAATCTTCGCACTTCAGCAAAAGGCCATGTGCAGCCTGGAAAAAGAAAAACAGCACAAGGTAAATGGAAAACTCTCACTCAGAGAGAGCTATGCTAATCTGCACCAGCTGGTGCTCTACTAATATTTTGATAAAATCCTGTTTTGAGATTTTTTTTTCCCTCCCCCACCCTTTCCCTGCCCTTTTCTTGTGTCATAGTTCTGGCATGGTATAAAGGGGAACATATGTAGCAGACATAAATGCCAGATGAAAGAAGAGAAAAATAGAGGAGGATAAGAAACCACTCAGCTTCACCAATGCATCAAAACCCGGCTAATATCCCTGCATTAAGCTATCCTTCTCTCCTCCTTCCATACCCATCCCATGCACAAAGCCTCACTCTCTCACAGCCTCCCTCAAAGAGCTTACACAAAATCTGGGCCAAGGGGTGTAGGACTTGTGTTACCAATCAGAGCTCACTCATTCAATGAAGGAAATGAAGAAGAATCAGTTTGGCCATTCATTACATATTGCAAGCTAAATTGCTATTTCCAGCCAATACCTTGGAAAGCTTTGCAGAAGCCATTGGTCTTTGTTGTCCCAAAGAATGTTATCTGCCTCCCAGACAGGCATGGATGTTTTGTCAAATCCAAGAGATGGGGATTTCAGGACCATACTAGTTTTATGCTGATTGCAAGGTATGAGATGGCCCAGGGCCATGAAACAGCCAAGGGGTCTGGATATGACCAGCAGGAGATGGAGAGAGGGACAGGGCTGGAAATAAATCTATAAATAAGTCTGAGGTCTGTCCAGAAAACAACGAGAAAGACAAGAGACGGGTATGCCCACCATGTAGTTTTGCCCTGAGGTTTAATGGAGCCAGAGGAGGCTTCTCAGGGCAACTATGGCCCCTCCTGAACCTGACACAGACACATTCCTGAGGTTCAGTCTTCTTGCATTATGGGAAAAGCTTTCTTTCCTTAGTATAGAAGTTGACATCTGCTCTCATGGAGTGTTTCTGAGCATGCCTACAGTGCAAATCTTGGTGACAGCTATGTTGTGGAGACAGTGGTGTTCATCTTCTTCATTGCTCTGAAAGATGCAAGAGCATGGGATGGACTTTCTCTGCACTGAGTCCCATTAGTTGGTTCATGGATACAAGCTTCTGGAAGTCCACTTCTTGAAACCAGCTGCCATTTATCTACATCCCTCCTGCAGAGCCAGCCGAGTTTATTTTTTTTAACCTACTGTTGGATAATAAGACAGATGTCCACACTGGGTCTCATTTTGAATAGATCTAAACTAGAAACAAATGTATTAAGATGGGATGAATAAATATGTGTGTTTGTCCTGTTCCAGCATGTCTGAGTAATTCATGAACGAGTGTCTGGCTCCCATTTTGGTTTTTGAGGGAGCTGCTTTTTAGATGGGAAATAGAAATACCCCAGCAAAGGAGGGGATCTTCAGAGTATGGTGTGACATCTGTTATGCTGCTACAGCACAGAGTAAAATGTAGGTGAGACAAAATGGTGTAAAACATGCAAAATACAAGAAAAGTGGTGTTTTTGTGCTGCCTCCCAGATGGGCTGAAGTCACGCAACTGAGCGGTGAAGTGTTTAGGTGGGGAAGAGGACACCATTGTGGTGAACACTGAGTCACTTCTGGAGGAAGGATGTGCTCTCAGATGCCTTTCAAAGCAGCATTTCTAAGGTGGAGATCAGCTCTTGAATGGAGATCAGAACCACCTAGGATCCAGAGGAAACAAAAAGAAGAACGCAAGCAGGGGTGAGGTGGGGTAGTAGAGGAAGGCAGGGACAAGATCAAAGGAAAAGGGCAGGTTCAGAGCCACCATGAGCTCTCTGGTTCTGTTGGGTTTTCCCCCATGGGTCTCAATGCACAGCCTCACACATGTACAAGGCAACCAGATCACCCCAGCCCATCCCAGGCAAGCAAACAGAGGAGAGACAAGCTGTTGTACAGCATGAATGAAGGCTTTGCCACCCCACCTGCCATCTCTCCTATAAAGGAGTGGGAGCCAGCATCCCAGCATGAACATCTGACAGGGAGCTTGGGGTCTGGGGGGATTCTTCAGTTGGCTGTTGCAGGACATGAGCAGGTCTCATCCCAGGTGTCTTTCCTGTTAGTTTCCAAGTGCCTGCTTTTTTTGAACAAGACCTGTTGTCATTCCCCATGTGCTTTTATAGGCACTGGCAAAAACGAATCTCTTTTCCCAGAAAATCCGTCCAAAAAAAATGGTTCAAAGACAGTTGGAGAACAGCAGGTCTGTGAAGTGCAAGTCTTCAGATGGCAAAGTACAAGATTCATTGGACAGGAAATACAGCAGAAGCAATTTTTCCTCTTTACAGACAAAAAGCAAAAGAAGTGCAAATGCAAGACCCCTCTGGGACTTTGCCAGGGAAAATGCTCCTCCCACTGTGCTTGTATTTGAATCCTGATGCCCTCATCACAGCTGATTGTCCTACCTGCTGGACAAACTCACAGCCTCTGCTACATGGAGGCATTTTGCCATTAATGAAAGTGCTGTGGGAGCGGCTGCTGACATTATAGGATTATAGCTCACTGAAAGTGACAGGCGCGTCATGTTGTTTAACCAAGCTGTCAAAAGCAGCTGATGCTGAGCTTCCCATCACAGGAGTTATTGTATGGGACTGCTGCATCCACCTGGCCCTTCTGTCTGGTTCCTTATCACAAGCTTGAGGTAAGAAGCTGAAAAGCACCCAGCTGGCTCCCTTTTGGAGATGGCTGTCACATCAAAACTCAGGTACTTGGTTTAAGTGTCTCCTCTCTTCCTCACGCCTACTTGGATTTGGTACCTAGTACACTCTACACCAAATTCTGACTAGAAAAAAATGTGTATCACTTCTTCCCCTCCAGATCCATCCTTCTTGCAAGGTAAATGAACCTTCTCCCTCTGGGAAACCTCACTCTTCACAGCTTCCTGTGCTGGAGACATTTATATTCAGCTTGAGACTGCATCCAATTCTTCACAGAGCTGCTTGCAGTCTCTACTTGCAGAGGATTAAATGTGCTTTTTATGACTCCGGTTAAAGCTTCTAAAGATCTCTGATGTCCTTGGTGTCTGGGGAGGACTTTTTCAGACATGAACTTCCATGAAAGCTTGACACTGTGAGGGTCCATCAGTGGTCTCCGGTCCAGTCCTGCTCAGAGCTTGTTTAGTTTCAAAGTTCAACCAGATCTGTTGGTGCCTTCTCCAGTCAAATTCTGACCATACCCACGGAAATTCAATATTTAAGACACTGTTTAGAGAAGAGCATCAGTAGAGTCCAGGTACCTCCTTTTCCCCAGCAACTGAAATTCTTCCCACTGTTTTAATTTTCCTTAGCATGTTACCCCACCCTAAGAGCTTTGCTTCACTTGTTAGGTTTGGCATCTCTTTTGTACTATTTTTGGAGGATTCCAGAACATGTTTCTGATTTTGGCCATCTTCATCTTCTTCTTATAATTATTAATAATATTTTTCCTTCCATTCACTGGACTCATTCCCAAGCTGGCTGCAAGGCTTCAACACCAATCACTGTTTAATTCAATCTTCCTCTCTTTCAGGAGCACCTTCTCATAACACTGCTACAAGTCCATGGAAAATAAAATCTTGGAGAACCAGGAGTTTTGATTTAGGGCTTGCAAAGCACCTTGAAATACATCCCAGTGTATTCCTTCTTTCATAAATGTTCTCTCACCCTTTTCCAGGAAACAGAAGGTCCTCCACATCATCCTAACAGGGAAAGGTCCAAAATCTCAGGAGGCATAACATACATTCCCCCACACACACACTGTAAATCTGGGATTTGGGAGCCTGACGCTGTGCGATATGATTATTAGAGCAGAAGGGATATTTGGAGCTGTCCCAACCTGAACAAGTCTCTCCCATTCTAGAACAACCAAAATTCACCTCAAAAGCACCAGAAATCTAGAGAAGTCCTCAGGTCACAGCAATGAAAACCTCTAAGAGTAGATGTGCCTAGCAGAACAAGAGAAGAAAAAAATGGAAAAAAAAAAAAAAAAAAAAAAGTTTTATTGAGTCTGACTAACATTCCAGATTTCGTCCTTTGGTATTTCACAGTGTTCAACCTCCTGCTTCATGACACAGAAAAGTCTACTGTCTTCTACTTTTTGCAAATAAATAACACACAAGAAATGGTAAGTTTAGGTCAAATTAAGGCAATCTAATTACAGCCTTTGATCTCCCTGCACCTCACAAGATGGTGCTGATGTTCATTCTGTCATCAGACCCTTGCTGCTCTTGGTGTTCAGGCTCCACATTATCAGCTTGTAAAGCTGACCAAACCCCACCACACACTCTCAGGACAATGACAGCTCAGTCCCTCTGCTGTGTGAGAAAATGTTTGTATGGACACCTGCATGCACACTGACCTCAGTGCCAGTCTGCCAGCAGATAACTGATATGGATGGAGCAGGGCAGACATCACTGCCCATGTTTTGACAGCACATAGTGCAGCAGAGAGACAAAAAATTATGCATCCCAGCTGAGCAAACATTATACTGCAGCTGGCCAGAAAGCTGACTCTAAGAAAGGACATACACAAAGGAAAAAGGGGAGAAAAAGAGATTTCTGAAGGCAAACACAACACTTGTTTCAAGTCAACTACTACCAAACCCCTGGATGTGCTCTACCAAGGCTGATCTCAATGAGGAAATCCCCAGCTGGGGACAGTGAAAGTTAGGCACATATGTTGGCAACCACAACCATCCCCCCGTACATGGAGACACAGGCAGATTGGAGATACAGAAAGCTACTGAAGAGATAGAGACAGATCCTTATAGCCAGTGCTCCAACAGCCTTGAAACTGATGTTTTCTCAAAGGAAATGCCTTGCAAAATCTAAACCTATCAGACCAAGATTCCTAAAAATGTGATAAGGTGAATGCATACAAATAGCCATGCTGTGGAGGAACCTAGCTCCAAGGTTCATGTATCATATCACATTAGGTAAAGGAAGGAATTGTCTTAAGTCTGTTTCCTGTCTCTGTGTGCATCAGGTCACTCATGGGTGTCAGGCCTTTCCTCATCCCTGCCTGGCTGCCTTGCTAGAGTCTTCTGCAGACACACAGAAAACAGTAGGCTTAGGCCTTAGTTTAAATTTAGAACACCCATCTCTGTTCTTTGTTATGATGTTCCTCCTACCCTCAGGCCCTTGCTCCATGCAGTGCCTTTTTCAGCACTCCTTGAATGGCATCAGTGTGTTTTGGTATTGCACCAGGACTGAGTGTCGAGTACTGCCCCTTGCTCCCAAGGTGAAGGCTTGTGCCATAAAACATCTTGCCAGAAACACTTCTGAATCCTTCCCATGGGGTGGACTGAGTGGGGCCCCTCCTAGGTTGCTGTGTGGAGTTGCTGGATGAGGAACTGGGACCTCACCTCATCCTGCAAGAGAGCAAAAGACATCACTTAAGTTCAAAGGCACAGGCTGAGCTTTGCACAGAACATTTCTGAAGCATGTCCCCAGGCCTTTGGCTGCAACATCCAAGCCCTCTCTGCACTTTTGTTTTGCCCAGCCTCGTCTCCTGCCCCAGCATCCTACTAGCTGTAAATGCCTCTGCCACCCAGGCTCCAGGTTCCCTGGGATGTACGGTGAGGTACAGCCAGGCTCCAGCACTTGGCCCACCCAGGAGGACACTAAAGCATTCAGGGGGATCACTGAGGAGGCCTCACTGGTCAAGACACTCACAATGGGGAGGCCAACACTGAGCACAGCCAACAAATGATGTGTAGATTGCTCTCTTCTTTTTGTTTCGTTGCCTCTGTAAAGATGGGGAATGCACAAAGTCATTTTTGTCTCATCCTCATTACATGGCTTCTACAAAGATGGCACTTCTGTCTGCTCTCTTCCCTGCCTCTCTGTCTCCTCTCCTTCTTCTTCTCATCTGTCCTCGAGGAGACAGCTGCCACAGAGGCTGTGCAACACTCACTGCCTTTCTCTTCCACCAGTCACCAGAACTCAACACCTTCCTTTCCTCCTCATGAACTTGGAGACACTTCTCCTCTGCAGTCACACAAACAGTGCCTTTATGCCATTATGCCAGAGACTCCCATGATAAAAAGGAATAAATGTAATAAATATTAATATAATCATAGTACTTCTGTTGCAGACAAAATATATGTAATATGTATGCATCCACCTTTTCTCCTGATTATATATATTCTTATGCAAATATAGAAAAATAGCATATTTTGGAAAACTCTAAAAACCATTTAAGAAAAGGATAAATGGGAAACTAAGATATTTGCCAAAAAGTAACAAACCAGCAAAGTGATAAGTTTTATTCCCAAAATCTTCCCCAGGGACAGGGGAGTACTTCAGGGCAGGGGGAAATGAGGGATGCTATTAGAGAAGGTAGCTGATGTGGGCTTTTATAAAACCTTCCCAAGGAATCTGCCTTAGCAGCTTTTCCCACAGCATTACACAACACAGTACAATAAAAATGTCAGTAATGAAATAACACAGCTTGTCTTCGGACCCCCGCCCCCCTTTTCCTGAATCAAGAAGCATGATGATATGTTAAGGCACCAGTGAGTTTTCCAACAGTAAAACAGGGGAGAACTTCATTTTGGACACCTGGAGTCAGACAGAACTTAGGTTGTGTGTGAAAGAAATGCTTCTGCCTCCATATAAAGGCAGCACTGTGCAATCAGGTGAAAATTCATCTTTCTGGCGGCTGGGTTATGAACTCGAACTCAATATTCCTGTCTGCCCTACCAAAAGGTTCCCCAGTCCTCCATAAACCTGCACTGTGCAACAAGACAGTCCAAGGTGATTTATAGCACTGGGTGAAAATCAGATGAAATTCAGTACTTTCCCATTTAGCTCAAAATTAAGAAACTTTGGCTCAGTTATGCTTGGGCTTTGCTTTGGGGTGAAACCAAAGCATAAAGGAAAACTTGGGGGATGAGGAAAGAATGGAGAGACAAACCAGGTACGCTGAATTGGAAAACAGTTTTCTTGAACTCACGTGAACCCAAACCACTGACCTTCATACACATCCAAGACCCTCTCTGCACCACCACGTAGTACATAAATCTAACACCGAACTTGGAACTGAGCTTCACAACGTGGTTTAAACCACATGAAATTAGTCTGATTAAAGGCTTGGTTTGGGGGCCTGGTTAGGTTAGACTGCATTTTAACTGGGAGAAAGCTTGTGCTGCCAACAGATGTTGCCACTTTCGCGGTGGGGTGTAGTTTGGGGCCACATGCTTAGAGAAGTTGCACGCTCAGGCTATTGGCAAAGGCAGGAAAAAAGTTTGCTGTAAAGATGAAATGCATTAGAGAAGCTCACATGTTTTCTGATCATGCTGTGCCAGTCATCAGTAAATGTGACCAGCTGAAATTGCCTCCAAAAAGTAATAGTGGGGGGGACCGTTGGAACCCAGAAATATTTAAAAAGAAACAAAACCTGGAAACATTTGCCAAGTGAAACCAGACTTTGGTGATTATTTCATAACTATTCATTGAGGGGCCAGAAAAAAAAAAAAAATCCAGAATTTAAATAGGCTTGTTTGTTTGTTTGTTTGAGTTCAATTGCTAATGGTGATGGTTAATGGAAAAAAAAAAAAAAAAAAAAAAAAGGAAGATGTGTGTAACTGGCATACAGCCCTCACCCCATTTACCAGACCCCAAGTCAACCAGCAAAAGCCATAGTCTTATTGTTATGGGCCTTACATGAATTTTACCCATAAACTGATCTTTCAAATCCTAGGTAACTGCCAGGGATGCCTCTATTTAAAACAAATAAATAAATAAATAAAATATCCTGAAGCGTTATGAAATATATTTCCCTGTGAACCATATTCTGTCTCTTTTTTTGTCATGGAGGGTAAGGAAAAAAAGCACATTGCTTTCTCATATTTTAAATATGTACTTTTAAGAATGACAGTGGGATGCTCTGAAATTGTTCTGATCCTATTTGAAGTTCTGCCTTCAAATCTGAAGGGAGTCCAAGTACGTTTGAGAGCAACAAACTTGTGCCTTGACAAAACCAAGTCAGAATGCAAGGACTCAAGACTGTTCATCTAACACTCCCAGCATCCTTGTCTGCCATCTATGAATATCTGAGGAAAATTTTTTGCTGACTCCCCAGCTGCAAAAAGGTGCCGGATAAGGATGCTAATAAGCATCAGTTCTTCCCATCAGGCATATCTTGCGTTCTCAGCTCAAGCATCCAAGAGGAGCCAGCAGGACTCCATCCACCAAACACAGAACCTTGGAATCATTGAATCATTTAGACAGGAAAAGTCCTGTAAGATCACAAAGTCCAACTATTAACCTAGCACTACTAAGTATACCACTAGACCATGTCCCCAAGCAGCACATCGACACGTCTTTTGAATATCTCCAGGGATGGTGACTTATATCTTCAACAATATAATATACAGCTCAGATAATAGTCCTGTTGACTTAGCAAGTGACAGGTTTTCCTGATGTCCATAAATGATTTAAGAACATACGTCCTCCTGAACTCTTAAGTCATTTAAGTACTTCTAAAAATACCTGTCTAAGCAAGAATGTGTAAAGCCAAAAGTCAAAACTGTGGCCTTCTCAAATAAGGTCCTTGGTCTGGGACCAGACCTCACATGAGGTCTCAGGCATGCCTAACAGTGGCACAGCACTTCCTACCACTCTCGGTAGCTGGAAGCACAGGTGCCACCTGAGGCATTTCCTGGCAGAAAAGGTAGTTTGTCTGGGTGAACCTTGATAAAATTACCCAGCAAATCCCCAGTAAAACCCCTTCTCCAGTGGAGCACAAGCTCTTAACAGGGTACCCTCAAGGTACCCTGCCCAAAATGGTGGGAGAACAGCGGGAAGTAGTCTCAGGTGCTGGCTCAGCACATGGCAGCCAGCCAGCACAAGGGTGTTGAAAGCCACCCAATCTTTGAACAAACCAGGTAAGTGGTGGAGTCTCCATCCCTGGAGGTATTTAAGAGAAGTGTGGATGTAGCACTTAGGGACATGGTTTAGTGATGGGATTCAGTGTCAGGTTGATGGTTGGACTTGATGAACTTAAGGGTCTTCTTCAACCTAAATGATTCTGTGATTCTGAACACCATGGGTGGACATGGAAACATCCACAGCAGGCTGAGACCTTTAGGTTCCTTCCTAAGTTGCATGCATGGAGCTCAGGTTGCTCAGCGCATTGGCATGGGCAAAAGTGACAGAGCTCCTGTACCCTTCTGCAGCAGCAGTGGAACACTGTCTGGCATGGTGATGAGCAAAGCACCTGCTGAAACTACAGCCAGACAGATTCTGGTCAGAAATTGGAGAAAATTTTCCAAGAGGAAGAACAAACAAGCACAGGGATTAATCTTCTGGAGACAAAGGATGCTGTCTGCATAAAGGGGACCAGCCCAACGTGGTGATGCTTGCTGGTCGGAAAGGTCCTGTGCGAGGCAATAAACTGCTAAAGGGGCATTTTGACAACTGCCTCCTTGCATTCGCCAACAGGCATTGACATTAGCTGAATTTATACTCAAACTTTATCTGTTGCCTGCAATTCTAATTTGTGGTTCGTAGGCCATAAAACTCCAAGTTTTCCAGGCAGGGAAAAAAAAAGAAAAAAAAAAAAAAAAAAAAAAAAAAAAAAAAAAAAAAAAGTGACGATTGACTGTTACTGCTGCTTTTTTTTTCTTTGCTTTTTTTTTTTTTTTTTCCACTAGAGCTGTTCCTCATGCAGTTGTAACCAAATAGTAACCAAATAGACTGTCTAATGGCCAGTGCTGTTTATTCCAAAACAGTATGGATTTCCCATTTGTAATTCAAAAACCATAGGGTGTAACTTTCCTTGCTTGGCATGAAACGTGGTTGAGCTTCTAGGATACAAGCACAGAGACAGTCCCGAGGAAAACAGTTCCTGCCTGAAGAGGAATCAATGAGAAATAAGCTGTCTTTCACTTGTGATGAATGGTACCTTTTTAAAAGTATCATCAGCTGGAGGAAAAAAAAAAAAAAAAAAAAAGCCATTTGTTTCCCCTAGTGAAAATTTACTAGACTTTACATAGCTAAATACTTTTTATTCCCATCTTATATTAATTCTTTTTAGTGGCCCCATGCATAGACAGTTTCCATTTCCATTTACACTTGAAATGATTTTTTGCAACAAGCTTCATCAATCCCAAGCTAAAAAGAAACCACAGAACTACAGAGAAACCTTAGCCTGTATCTTTCCCTGTGACAGGTAGGATGAAACCAGAACAATCCCGCTATCAGACTGCCCACATGGAGCCCCACGTGCAGGCAGGTTTCTGCTGCAGGGCTCGGCATTTCTGCTTCCCTCTAAGCGGGTTTTATGACACCCATCTACCACAGGCTGAGAAGCCACGATGCCGCCTCTGGATGACTGAGTTTTGCCTGCTGATGTGCTGTGATTTGGGAGGATTACCATGGTTTCTGAAAGCCTGACTTTTAAAGTCGCTGTGAGGGACTGCGACCTGCCCTCGCACAAGGCCCTGCACTTATGAGCGCTGGCAGGGCCTCATCTGAGCCCGGGGCCTTTCCATCCCAGTAAAGGTGTGGAGCAAGGCCATGGTGAACGTAAAGGCTTGGGAGTAAAGAGCAACTGCCACATGCAGTGCTACCTGCCAGCTAGGATGGGATCCCACCCAGAAATAGACAGACCCCATGGAAAGGATAAGCTGCAGTCACTGTAAGATGACGTGAGGGAGATTTAGGGGAAACTTTTGCATGAGGAATGCCAAGAATTGCAATACAATGCTTGAAAAGAAGGTGGTCTCTATTCTCAGGTGACAAGTGACAGGATGGAAGGTAACAGCCTCAAGTTGAACGAGGAGAGGATTAGGTTGGATGCCAGGACAAATTTCTTCATGGAGAGGGAGCTCAGGCATCAGAAGGGGGTGCCCAGGGAGGCAGTGGCATCCCCATCCCTGAGGTGTTTTAGGGAGGTGTGGATGTGGCACTGATGGACGCGGCTTGGTGGTGGGACTTGGCAGTGTTAGGTGATGGCTGGACTTGGTGATTTTAGGGGTCTTTCCCAACCTCAACGATTCAATGGTCCTATGATTCCAGGACTTACGAGGAGTAGGTTCAACACACATCCCTGGACATAGTTCATACAAGGTTTGTCCCATCTTGGAGCAAAGCGGTGGGATTTTCTTCACACTCCATCTCCTACAAACACTTCACAGCACTGCTAAGGTGTGGCACGCCGTGGCACGGGTCACATTCATGCTGGACAAGAAGAGGAGTGGGCATGGGGCAGAAGAAGAGGCAAAGCCCACTGCTCCCCCATTTCCCAGCTCACCAGCGTGGGATGGACGGGCAGAAGCATGGGGGCCAACCAAGGAGCAGCTCAGGGGGCCACAAAGCATTTTGGCAAGCAAGCCCTCCCTGGGAGCCAAAGGGCAGAGCTGAGAAGCTTCCTCACAGTCAAATTACCTCAACGGGAAGCTGAAAGATATTCCCATTGCCTGCGAAGCTGCATGCCAAGTCTGGTGTTTGTTTGTGTCTGTGTTTATTTCTCAGAGACTTTCTTTCTCTGCACCCCAGGGAACTGGCTGGATGCGAGCTCTGGCCTTCTCATGGAATGAGGATTAACTCCTGGATCCTGGCAGTACCGGGAGGAGACCAGCTCCTGCTGAATTGCAGGCTGACAAAAGGACCACAAGCCAAAAGACACCCAAAAAGCAAACGCTGCATGCCTCCCAGATGTCCAGAGACCAAATATCTTGGGCTTGTCTCCTGCCTACTCCTTGTTTGGTTTATCATCTGGTTTATCATTGCCCAAGTCCTAAATTGCAGCTGTAGCGGTTTCCAGCATTGCTTGGGGCTGTTCTGTGCCACCTCTACAGAAATAACCACCCAGCCTGCTGTGGGCATGAAGGGCCCACGATTCAGACTGCATTGTCAGATTTGAAGGTGAAGGGTGGGGAGGGGGTCCAAAAACAAGAGCAAAAAGCACAGCACTGTCTCAAAAATCAAAATAAAATGGTGTTTGCCTGAGACCAGTTTTCCACTGGGCTTTTAAATTCCTCAACTAATTAAAATCTTCTGGTACAAATTGGTTTTGCTTCTCTGATGGACCAGGCCGACTCGCACAAAGGGAGGCTCTGACCCATCCTCTCAGAGGCTACTTCTGTTTGAGGAGAGCGTGAGTAATGGCTGAAACACATGGGGACTTCAACATTTGGGGCAGTTTCATGAAAAACCCTTTCTCCCTACCCCCAGCGGGGATAAAACAACGTCAGCAGATGTTTGCAGGGAAATGAATCGCCAGCCGTGGACTTTCCGCATCCCAACTTCACGCATTCCTGCGAGCGATGAATCACATGGAGCACATGAGGCACTTGCCCACAGCGACCCAGTTGGGACTTGGAGAAATCTGGGCAGAGCAGAGGACGGCGACATCAAAGAAAAACCCAAGCCAGTGAGAAAATGAGGAGTCCACCCCCCGTTTGGAGAGGGGTCTCCCTGGCTCATACCTTCCTGTGGGACCAAATGCTGCTGAGCAGTGCATTGCCTGAGACACAGCCAGCCAGAGAGCTCATTACTTTCTCCCTTTCCTTGTTGCTTTCTACAGGAAAGGCAACTGGGGGCCTTTACAAAATGCTGATGTACTGATGCACACCCAGAGTCATGTGGACAGAAACATCAGTAATGTCTTCCAGGGAGCAGCAGATGCTGCATTTGAAGAGTGGGCCTGTAGACTTGACATGCCAACTGCCCAGGGGCCAAACAGACACCCAAGCAGCCAGGGTTATTTATCCAGTTCCAGCCAGTAGCCCAAACCCCATTTGAAATCAAGGTGGTCTGTGGAAGAACACGAGATCCATTTGATTTGTAATCTAATCTTCTAATGACATTCATGGCATATAAACTGTTTTCCATGGAAACCTATCTGCAGAATGATATGCAAGCCAGATGCATTGATTTAATTAGCCCATGTAACTTCCTTAGTTATATTCAAACATCTGACCCATGCTAACAAGACCGGGTACTTCAAAGCCATATGAATCATTTTTCATACCAGAAAAAAAGGAACACCAGAGAGCCAGCTTTGCAGCGGACACCCGCTGATGTCCCATTTGCTAGAGAATTCACCATTTTCACAGACCTTGGAAACAAATGCATCGCCAATTAAATCATCTCTTTCCAAACAGCAGGATGGTGTTGTCCATATCCCTGCTGGTCCCTGAAGAAGATCCCACGTGAAAGTGCATCAAGCCAAGGCTGTCCAGCGAGTCCTGTGCTGGTTTGGGGTGGAATGGCGTATAATAATTGTGCTTCCACAGCATTTAAAATGCTGGAGAGAAAATACAAATCCACAGCACTTCACACCGGCACAGAACTTTTCTCAGTGTTATGGAAGTCTCAGTGTTCAAATATCCTTTAACTATCCTGTTTTTTATCTTTGCATAGCTGGTGTTACAAGCACTATAGGATTCACCTATACCTGCCCCTATTTTCTTTGGCTCTTCATGCATGTGCACATGCACAGAGCAAAAAGAAACAAAGTTCACGCACCAGCAATGGGAACGGTAAAACTTCCTAGAGTTGTTTGCATTGGCACGATGGGTTTTGCTGACATCTTTGCATCATTCATAGTCTACGATGCATGAAATATTTAGGGTTATCACTAAACCAAAGGTTTATGGACTAAACCCAAAGTTCACCGAACTCCCAGCAAGAACAACTCCCAGCAAGATTGACCAGACTCTGTCTGAGGCTACCAAATTATTCTCAACCTACAGAATTCACAGACAGGCTTTAGGCTCTAGTTCTGCTACAAATGATGGGCGGTTTGGACAGGATGCTGCAGAACTGTGCCATGAAAGCCACGTAGCTGCTGAGGCAGGCAGGGAAAGCTGCATGTGAATATGCAGATGACCAGCCTCCAGCCTGGCAGCAGTCGCCAGCTATGGGGAAGAAGAACATCTGCTTTGATGCTCTGGCTTGAAGAAAGTTACGCTAATGGAGTTTGGTCATTACAGGAACCGATACCAGGAGTGGAGCTAGCATAATTGGAAACTTCTGCTCTCCTAGCCCAGCACTGCTCTGAGAGATCACCCAGCACCAGGACATGATCAGGCCTCCATCGGTCATCTGTGCAGGCTGGCATCACACTACGATGCTCTGGGAGGCTGCTTGGAGCACCCACCTGTGAATGTGGTGGTGCCCAAGCGAGCCATGGGAACATGCTTAGCATCTACCATAGCGCCCAGTCTCTAACCTTAACCCTCTTCCTAGGACAACAGGGAACTAAGGAAAACAGTTCACTTTTAAAAAGCAGTAAACAAATTTACTTGATGTCACATTATATTTCTTTCAATGAGAATGTATGAAGAGAAGTAGTCTAAAGATATTTTCTTCATAAAAATACAGGTTTTGTGAAACCCAATATTTTGTACTGCCATGTAGAATTGTTAGGGTTGATTTTATTTCATGTTTCGCTTCCTTTTTCTTTTTTACTGTGTTTCATCATGTGGTTGGAACAATATACTCCATCTCAAATCATCACAATTTCACTAAAACACGAAGAGGAGATGCTATGAAAAAAAACTGTATGTCCCAATCAAGACCAAGCTGCAGCTGCTAGTAGCAATTTAGAAATAATAATAAAAAAAAATAAATATTTACACTGTTGCATCATGAGACAGTTTACTCATTTTCATTATAGGCAGTGTCATAGAATAATATTGATACAATCAAATATAAGAGAAAAAAATCAGCAACTGCTTTCATACTGACACAAAATGTTTAAATGCTGAAAAATTCCAAAATTAAGACTTGTTGGTAAAAACTGCTTTGTGGGGAAAAAAAAAAAAAAAAAAAAAAAAAAAAAAGCTATGAATCTATTATTACATCCCAACTGCACATAAAAACAGGCTCAGAAAAGCCAGAAACACCCACAAAACGATCGACCCCACTCCCTGTGCCTCCTTAATCTTCCGTGCCTCCGAATGGTACCACAACTCTCAATGCTGTAAATGACACTACACGGAGCTAACAGCACTCAATGCTTTTAAAGTGATTTCTTAATTTAACTTCCAGTTTATGAAGGCATTTTACCATCCTTCAACTCTCATTTTCTCTGAGCAAATGCAGACCCTGCTTTGCAAAATGTTAAATAAATGGATGTCGCCAAATTATTAAAATTAAAGGCAAGTGCAGAGCTGGCCAAGCAAATCGTGGCTGGAAACCAGCTTCCAAATTCCCTTAGCAGCTTTCAGATGATTGTGGAAGGATGCCATCAGAGAAAATGCCGTGTCTGCAAGCATCACCTCACCCTGGTATGTTTGGAAAGCTTATAGAAAGCCCATGCCATGGGGAGTGGACTGTGTATAGATCGTACATCATCCTGCTACCTTCTGGGGGATGGCTGAAGCCATTAATCAACGACAGAGCTGTCCTGGTCTGTCTTATCCACCACAGCTTTATTTTTCTCTCTGCCTTCCTAGTGAAAGATCTTGACCTCCAGCACTGGCCATTTTCTGGTCCTCACCTCCCACGCTCAGAGCCAGTCCCAAAAGAGCCAAGTCCAGGCTGAACTTGCAGCCACCTCTGCATGGTGGCACTCAAGGTGATGGACATTTGTCACCTCACTGCAATTTGTGGCTCCCACCCAAAGGATATGGAGATTCAAAGGCTGCTTCCATCAGCCTGGGCCTCATGCCTCCCTCACCCAAAGTGCCCAAGATACCTCTGCATATTTTCTGAATGCCTCATGCCCCCTGCTGTGATTTTATTATTTTGAAAATATTTGCAGATGCAATGGTGTCTCTGCAGATTTCTGGGGCTCGCAGGTACGTGCCACCTACCTCTGCCTCCTTCCCGCATGAAACCTTTAGGCAAAGGCTTACTTGAGCTTCATGGTAACTCCCAGCCTTCGTTAAGCACGTATTTGATGGGAAACAGGAATGCCCAGTGTTTTACCTGTAGCTTTTCACTGATGTGCAGCCAGTTTGGCCAGCTGGGTTTGGACATTTTAGTACCTTCTTTAAGATAACGACCATGGCACACGTGAGCTCCTAGCCAGGCATCCTCAGGCTGGCTGATTTTCTGTTGGAAAGATTTGTTGTGCATTTTACAAACACCAGATGCTCGGTGATGAGAAAATAAAGCATACTTTCCAGTAAACAAAAGCAGATTTCATTTGTCTCTAAAGCATAAACAAAAAACAAACCAAAAAAAGTGAAAAAAGTGCAAAACAGATCGGTACAAATCAGGCTCGTACACATGCTCCATGGGGAGAAAGTGGTGAAAGAAGTGGGAAATGTGTGTACCTGGAGGCAGCTAAGGGGCTCCATGGGGCAGCAATGGTCTCAGAGGCTCGAGCCTCCTTTCCTGTGCCACGGCTGGGCGCTGGAGCCTGGTGCCCTGAGTGCACTGCCCAGTTTCTCAGTGAATGTGAGCAGTGGGTTTCTTCTTTCTCTTGCAGGTTGCAAACTCCAGGGGCCAAAGAGCTCACACAGGGAGGATGACAGCCCTGGAGGAGCTGGAACAAAGCAAGTTAAACACGTAGGGGCTTCCTCAGCAGCAGCTGGGGGAATGGAAGTAACGCTTGCTAGAGGAACTGCTTGGAGACTTTGAGGCTTAACTGCAGTCTCGGTTGGTTTTCATAGCCCAGGGCAAATATTTGAGCATCACAGAGTGCAAGGTAAAACCTCTTCCCTTCCTCGCTGCTGCAGAAAAGGGAACTCTGTGCTAAATCTTAGGATAAGATTGATGAGCATGAGTAATAAGGAGAACGCTGCAATGTCATTACATAAACCAAGGACAGGCTCTCAGATGGGCTCTTCTCCCCAAAAATACAAGGAACAAAATGAGAAGTGACCAGAAACCTCAGCCTGTCTGCTCCAGGGAGACGACCAAGAGGGGACAGGTTAACAGCATGCAAAATCACAGCTCGAGCCTAGCAGCCCTTTAAACAATTCCACATTTATCAGGCCAGCATTTACAGCTCAGAGCTCTCCCAGCTGACAATAAATCTGTTCTGACCAAGCTACAGCACAGAGATGCTGCTGCTGACCCACTCCCCAGCAGGGTCGCGGGCACCCAGTTGGGGTGGTGCTACGTGAGCCTCATCGGGGGAGACTTCAGCACTGGGAGGCAGGAAGGAGCCGCTTCCGAACCAGAGCAACTCCAAGGTTGGATGTGTTTGTCAGCCCTCAAATTAGGGCTTGTTTTGCTTTGTTTTGATTCACCATCACAATAATCACAAATCACTTGATCGTCCTCTTCCTATTTAGGAGAAACTCTCTTTTTGCCTTTGGAGCGAATTCTGGCATCAGCTAGGACAAAACATTTTCCAAATGAAAACAGCAGGAATCCTAAAAAAAAAAAAAAAAGAGACCGGCATCTTTGATTGGAGATAACTACAGGGACTAAACTCTCAGGCACCCAAAATGCTCTTCCTACTACCTGAATACAGAACAGAGTCTGCACCACAGCTGCTAATCCCTGGAACAGAGCACCCATCAGAAATGCTCAAGCTCATAGGGATTTTTCCAATGAAAAATGAAAGTTATAGGAATCAAAATACGCTAAGGAATTTCCCTGTCTTAACAGTACTTCCCTGCCAGTACAAACTGAGGAGCTATGTTTCCAGAGATGGATACAAAGAAAGCAGAAGCAGGAAGTAGAGGTCTAAGGAGCCTTCTCCAGCTGGCTTTAAAGGACCAGGTGGGACAAGACCTGCAGGCTACCCTGAGCAGCAGCGGTGACACAGGGTGCCGCATGAGCTTATGGAAGAGGATTCGGCAGGGAGAGGCTCCAGAGCATGAGCTCCTCTGCACATTCACATTAGTTTAGCTTCAGATTTAGTTGCTGTATCTCTCCTGAAAACTGTCCAGGGGTGGCAAAGGTGCAGGAAACCCCAGTCCGGTCCCTGCCTGCTTGCCTGTAACCCAATAGCAGACAGCACGGTTCTCCGGCCCCCTCCAGTGGCTACAAAACAGCCTTTTGCAATCCTAGTCTGCTCTCTGCTGTATACAGGAGTACTTCCCCTTCCCATGGCGAGGTAAATGATTAGGCAGACAGCCATGCTCTTGCACTGGAACATCTTTATTTAGCTATCCACAGACCCAGGCCCACCACAGAGATCTCCAGTCTGCTCTTGGATCTAATCTTGCTGCTGTGCACAACCCTTCTACCCCAGGCAAAGGCAACAGACCACCAAACAGTGCTTCTTGAAGCGGGACTCACTTGGCTGTCACCTCTGCTCCATCCTGGGCACGTTCCTACACTGCTTGCTTCACTGGAACAATGGCTAAAGAGGTGCTGTACCTCAAAGCCTGGTTTTGGTGTAAGAAGTGCTTTACTTGAATCTGGGGATGGAAAAAAAAAAAAAAAAAAAAAAAAAAAAAAAAAAAAAAAAAAAAAA